>NC_142068.1:30990000-31290500 GCF_059756535.1 Pantherophis guttatus | reverse complement strand
CAGATTCTCTGCTGGCTAAAGAAAATACACATTGTAAGCAATAGCATCAAATGTGAAATTGTAAAGAAAAACATAATATTATCGCTTATTACTACAATGACAACAATTTCTATGTTCAAAAAAACCATTATATTTATCTCCAGAACTATTTACAAAGATCGGAACTACCAATTAAGAATTTTCAATATTGTCCTCTATACTGGCTTCCATTCCTAAATAGCTGACTACTTAGACTATCTTCACCTACATGCAGGGTGGATAAAAATATATGATTAAAAAAAATTGGATGTTTTTTATTTAAATTGATTTTTTAAAATTTAAATCAGATTTTTAAAAAAATCAAATTTACTTTAATAAAATGCTTTCAGAGTAAAAATCTATCTAAAGATAGTTTTCTATTTAAGATACATTAATAATTTAGTTTTTTCAGCATGAGATGGAGCTTAGTTATGTAGCATAAGGCTGTATATTCTGCAATATTGGGACTGTTGTTGAGTCAACAGCGGTTAGAGAGCCGCTGCAGGACAGAGATGACAGTTGCTCTTTAAAAATTATGATTTAAATCGAGTTAATTTAAATGAAGTCTTTTTACTGTGATTTAAATCATGATTTAAACTTGATTTAAATCAAATCCAGCCTGCCTACATGATTCCCTCCTAATGGTGTGTATTATAAATTCCAGAATTCTCAAATATTATGACTAACAAAATGTTATAATCCAGAGGCAGAACTCTTGATTCATTTTTATAATTTCCGTATTATTGACTTTTATGTGCCTCAATGAGCTTTAAAGTAGTTTCAGTCTTACTAGAGAAACACCACCAGTCATGGTGTTTTTAAACTGAGAATATATACAAAGACATGTTATGTGAGTTAACACACATTCTCATCCTTCCAAAACATGAAAAAAAAAAGGATCAAAGAAGGCATCTGGTAGTAACGTTTTTTTCTTATATTTTATGCAAATAATGAATTAATAACAGTTAGGGCTTTCCCACATGTTTCATTATACTGTATTGAAACATGTGTCCAAATATTCTTTAGATACAAGTGCTACAAAGTGCTCATACCTCCTTTAATTCCTATTATAGTACCACGAAGTCCAAGGGGAACAGAAAAGTTCTCTCTCACATTCACAACACGGTCAAACAATCGATATTCTGCATCTTGATCTGGTAAAATTCCATGTTGTTGTTCTAAAGGCTAATAAAACCAAAGATTTAAACTATAGCAAAAATATCTAATTATGAATATGATATAGAATAAAAGTAGTTATATATGCCTCTTGGGGTATTAATTTTGTGTGCAATTTTATTAAAATGAAAGGACTAAATAATCACGTAATGTCTGTTTACTATATTGAGCTTATGATGCAAGGATGCTTTCTCAGTAGAAAGCAAACAGACTCCAAATCCGGCCAGCAGAAAATATAGTAAGTTTCATCTACACAATCGAACCAGCATTGCCATTTTTTTACATACCTTGTTCATCAGTTTTACAATATGTAAAGAGGAAAAAAGAGGAAGCTGGTATGAAACATAAAGCCTTCCTTGAGTCAAGCTTAACTCTTGATACATGATACATTCATGTTGCTTTCTTGGCAACATGAAATTAGTTTGCTACTGCCTTTAACAAAAATTCTTATGCAACTATAGTTATATTAAACTTACTCTGTATAATAAGTGAGATTTCACTGTCACACGCACTTTCTTATTACTTTTTCTTTGCTAAAAAAAAGCAAAAATAATTGGATGAAATCATTTGTAATTATTGCTGCACAAAGTTAAAAGGACACATATTATAGCCCACATAAATTATAACACTGACAGTAAATCTATCTATATTCCTTAGCTTAATGTGTGTCACTCAACCTTATTTTAAAACCATTCTGTAAGATAAGTCCAGGAGTTATGTAACAGCTCTCTGACTCTTTATTGGTGCCTGCTGTTTGGAGGGTGGTTTAAGAAAAAACAATGTGCTATTAAGAGAAAACAGAATGTGAGAAAGGCAACTTTAGACTTTGGACACATCCACTGCTTGCTTATATTCTGACTTATAACACAGAACTTAATGGACAATCCATGAAAATAATATGACCTTGATGGAAAAAAATTGTTCATTCCTACTCCAAATATTGTATTGATACACAGTTACACTATACAATCAACGCTATGGGTATTTTAAACTATTCTGTTGTTTAGAGTTCTCCAACACCAAACATTGATCTAACTGAGTATAAAGAAACATAATCTAACAAGAGCAGGACAGAGAGGAACCTTATGAACAAAACCTTCAGTGTAACTCTAGATGTATGTGACTTCATGAATTGTAAACTCAATAAAGTTTATCTAAATCAAGGTGGGTGATACAGATTATATATAAACAATTAAATCATCAGGTAAACTGGTAAGATCTCCTGAATATTTTATCTTATTTTAAAATTAACTTTTTTATTGCTTTACAACCCAAAATTACACTCAAATATTCATAATGAACAACATTCTAATAGCAATTTAAATGATATTTGGAACCTAATTGCAATATATTGTGATAAAAATCAGATAATTTAGACAATAATTTATGTACCTTGCATTTGTCTATTTCTTCTTCAATCTTTTCAATGATAGCTGCATCCAGAATTTGCAAATCACAAGATGAACGTGAAAGTGTACTGACAGGATGACCCTTTAGCCATGACATGATTTCTTGAACTTTCTCAGCACTATGTTAAAAATTATTCCATATTAATAATCATCAAGATGTAAAATCTAGCATAGTCAACATGTAAATATTATAAAGTGGAAAATTATGATGTATTAAGATTTGTTTTTAATTTTTTAAAAAATACGTCCTAATATAAGAAAAATAGATATAAGCATTGTCCTAAAGCTTAAGTATTACATCAAAGCTATCAAAGCAAATTTGAAAATTATAATCCAATTATGGTAGTTTGGTCTATATAACTTTATTATTGGTATCCATGTGTTCTATGCCATATGCTAAATAAATAGGGAACAAGAAAAAAAATCTGTACAAAAGAAATGGGATTATTTTTATATCTCGACCCCTACAATTCCTTGGATCAAGATTATATATTTTCAAAATAAGAATTATGTTCTTAAGAGACAATACCTGGAAAATAGTATTTTGACTGCTTGATAGTAATTAGAGAGCTGCAACCATGAAAGAATATGACATGAAATTGTTCCTCCTTCAATCCAAGGATCCGTCTACTAAATTTGAACTAGCAATCTTCATGCTGATTGACTTTGCAAGATCAGAAAAATTATCTACTTATTTACTAATCTACCAAAAATATGAACTACATACCCATTCTCCTCTTCACCAGGCCAAATGTCATCTTCATAAAATATATCTTCTGGACTATTTTTGGCTAAGTAAGTAAAAAGTTCTGGTACCCTGTGAAATATATAAATATATTTGAGTAGATATTTCATATTTACACACATATATATCATAAAACCTCCATCATCATTTACTAGACTCCTGTTCACATTGCATATAATAGTGAAATATATTATGTAGAGCTCCAGAGTTATATCCAAAAAGATGCTTTGCACTGAGACATTAATGTAACACAGATCTGTAACTTTTTAAAACAGCTGAGGTGTTTTTCTAATACATTGCAGAAACAATCATGTAACTTTCATGAAAGATATGGATTCAGTTTTCCTCGCATAATGGTAGTACAATAACCAAGGAATAATCCACTATACTTACATATGGAAGGATTTAAAATTAATTAAAAGTATTTCTTCACCCAGTTAATATACTATTAAAACTTTTATTCCTCTTATAACAAAATGGTATATCATAGGGCAAAATGTTTGAACCAAAGTACAGTACCTCAAATGGGCTAATTTACAGAATACATTCCAAATTCAGGGCCAAAAAATGGAAATTTGACCAATTTTATAAAACCTTCTATGACATAAAATAATCATAAAGGTTTATGGCCGAATACAAATTATCATAAAACACTCCCTGTGCTGATGTTTGACTATGATATACATTTCAGTAGGGGTTACTTTCAAGGCAGGACATCTCTGAATATATCCCAGCTTTTCCAGTAAAGGCAGTTACATTAGAAGCTTTGTCAGGGTTGAAAACATTGAGGAATCTGATAAGGAAATGTCTCTGAAAATATGACAGTTACCATTTATCTGGTACATTATCAAACATTAAAATGTACTATCATCAAAATTGGTGAAGTCTGGGAATCAACATTGTTTTGAAAGAAGAATATCTAATTTTGGCACAATATGTCTTTTATTTGGTTATTTGCTTATTTTTGTTTTAACTGGCCATTAACTGCCTGGAGTCTAAGTGACTAAGTAGTCATACAAAGTGAAAAAATAAATATAAATATAGAATAAACCATAAATAGCTAAACCCAAAAATCAAAGCCAATATGATAAATAGGCCAGTTGCTAGAGAGAAACAATATTTAAGTTACTAAATAGATGAAATAAAGAGAATGCTTCAATAGACAGTTATCTGGATCCAACAAAGCTCTCTACAATAATGCTATACAACAACATTATCAATCACAAGGGTACACACACAAGTCCACAATAATTTTAAGCTTACCTTTCTAAATATTCAGCTAGAAGCTGTTCCACTGCAGAAGAGTACATCCATTCATTTCCAACCTTTTTAGTGTAGCCAGGGACTTCTTCATTCCTCTTATTGAATTTCAGATTTAAACCTACATTTGCTTTATGGTCTCCACGTGGACTGCAAAATAGATGTTGAATGTTAACTCTATATACTGCAATTTACTACAATTCTAATACTAATTTTGCTATATATTAATATTAATACTTAATATTCCGTCTTCAAATTTATTGGCTGAAAAAGTGCAAAGGATGAATATTAATAAAATCTAAACCAGGTTTGAATGATTTATTCAGCAAAAGATATGCTGAGTCACTCTTGGTTATTTCCATGCTAGATTGCTATAACATGATCGATAGTACATGAGTTTATCTTTGAAGATTACCCAGAAATTACAACTAGTCCAGAATTTAATGGCACACGTAGTTCTGGGTACTCTTGTGCTTTGCCCTTATTATATTGCTGCTGCCTGTGGTGCAATGACTCCTAGTTTCTTTCCTGGTGCAATTCAAAGTATTCGTGATCACTTTAAAAGTCCTGAATAGTGCAAGGCCAGGTTATTTGTGGGACCTCCTCTCCTTGAGGTATCTATCAGTCCTAACAGGTCAAATAAGGAGGGTGTGCTCCAGGTCCACTCCTTAAATTCTATAATTTGGCAAAACCTAGGAGGCACACCTTCTGTGAAGTTGCACCTACCTGGCAGGACTGAAGGTATCAGAAACTGATGCTAAGGCATTCGGTATCCTCAGAGGTCTTGCCATAGGTTGCCTCTGGAAGTGAGTACTTTGATTCCTTACAGTTCCAAATGAAGCACTGTCTGTATATTTACTTGGAGACAACCTAGGAAGGCCCTGAAGAAGTTATGCTGAGCCTTCAAAAAGTCATAACAGCCTAAACGTTTCCAGGGGACACATCAATATTATTGGTATCACTGATCAGCTTCAACATGTAAAGTATGTTCTGCATTCATATCTCTAACTGCTTCTCTTCTTCCTGTTTCTATTCCTTTTTCCTGGTAAATTATGCCAACAAGTATCCCATGTTTTGGAATACTTTTTTTAAAATGTACATACAATAATAATTCCACATGGGGAAAAGAAAGACAGAAAATTGAACAAAGCACTTTATAAAAGAAGTACTGTTGGAAAAATAACTTTAACAATGCTTTACAGTGCTTTAAAAGGAATTTAAAAAACAACAATAAACATTCCTTTTTAGTAAAAAAAACCCAGATAATGGCATTTCAAACTCTTCTGGGTCAATTGACCTTCTGATGAGCTTTAAAGAGCCAAAATACTCCCAATGAGTTCACTGGCTCATAAAAAGGGCAAAGAAAGATGTGTGATCACATTAGTGATGCAAAAGTGCAGTGAGTTATGTTTTTGAAAAATAGTATTTGCGCACTTACGGTATTTCCTTATCATACTTCATAAAGGTATTCTTTCCTAATTTTAAACTAAAAACTGGGAACAACTAACCTAAAATTGTCTATTTTGACCCTGTGCAATCTAGTCTTCTCTCTGTACTAAATGCACAAATAAAGGCAGAAGGTCTAGTTCCATTATTTTTTCTCTGTTAAAACTGATTTTCAAAGCAAATAGGAAGAATCAGATTAATAGCATTTTAACCTGGGTTTAATTCAAATGTAATTAGATGTTTCACTGCAAAATAGTATTGTATTCCAAACTTACTTTCTCCTGGCTCCTCTTCCAATAAAAATGCTTCCTGTAAATCTTGATACAAGATAGCTGCTCACTCCAAGGCGACTGGCCAATACATATGCAGGATTATATTTCACAGAATATTTCTAAAATATCAAATGTTTATTTTTAATATTTGAGAACTATATTAATACATAGGAAAAAAATATGAAGCCTTTGGGAGACTACAGATTTGTTATGCAATACATCTCTATGGACAAGTCTTTACATAATCCATCATGAAGTGGATTTGTATCATCCTTCAATTCACAGGCATATAGCAAATCTATACATTAGGCTTCAAGTAAGTAATACATATGTTTTCTGATATGGTATATAATAGGATAAGAAACTACTGAGATTCACCGTGTACCATTTCTAATAGAAAAACAAAAAAAATAAAAATAATGAAATCAGCATTTGCTGAATAAAGAAAAGAGATACTATGAGAGTGATGGTGGGGTGTTAATATGTCAGGAAAAGTTGGCTGTTGGAAGAAAAGAAAAACAGGAAAAGGAAAAAAAATCTTTCTTTTTGATAGATTTACAAAGAAATAAAAAAGAAATGCACGTAGTCCTTGACTAACAGTGACCGTTCGAAGTTACAATGGGACTGAAAAAAAGTGACTTACGACTGGTTTTCACACTTATGACGCATGGACAACATCCCATGGTCACATGATCAAAATTCAGAGGCTTGGCAACTGATTCATATTTTTGACGGTTGCAATATCCCAAGGTCATGTGATCACCTTTTGCTACCTTCTGACCAGGAAAGTTAATGGGGAAGCTTGATTCATTTAACAACCAGGTTACTAACTTAACAACTTCAGTTATTCACTTAACAACTGTGGCATGAAAAGTCGTAACATGGGACTTAACAACTTAGCAACAGAAATTTTGGAATGAATTGTGGTCACCAATTGAGGACTACTTCTAACATAAATGCATTATTATTAGATATTCCAAGGCAAGAAGAAGCATTTCTTTTCCAGCAGAAAGATTAGCATAAGTGACAGTTATTTTCCCAGTTCTCAGCTAGGGTGCAATGCAATTTGGTTGCCACTTCTGAATATTGTAGTTTACAAACAGCAAACAGATTTTTTATTTATCCCAAAGTCATCAGGACAACAAAGAGCTGTAACAATAATATAATTGCATGATAAACTCACAGCCAAGCTAAATCAAAAGCATTTTGTTTGGAGCAATGAAATGAATTATTGGAATCATTGTTGAAATAATTTCTGATTAACAGAATAACGCAAAGATATTTTAATGAAAGCAAATGTAAACCAATATAGTCATAGATTGGTCTTAAGGGCTGGAATGTTTCAGAAGTTTGATACTTTTCTCATCAGAATTCTTCTTTGTCAATAATATATACATATATATATATATACATACATATATATATAAAATTCTAAATCAATAACTGGCTGGTTGTTGAATATCGTATTCGCATAAGTAATTTTCTTTCTTTTTAAATAAAATATTATTAAACTTATCAGAGCATAAAATACAAATGAAAATCAAAACGAAAATAGTGGGAAAATGGGAAGAGAGAAGTGAAGGATGAAGGAGAAAAATAAATAATAAACATAATAATATGTATAGGTAATTTTCTAATCAAGTCAATGGAGGAAGCTTTTAATTCTAAAATTGCAAAATGTTTCTTTAAAGAATATTTAAATAAAAAAGTTGTAAAACCAGTTCAAAATACTTTAGAACCTTTTAGATTCTGGTCTATGTATTCAAAAATATAAATGGAAAAGATTAAAGTAAAAGAACGTAATTGTTAATTATTTGAAATTTTTTCCATAGTGTTCAATTACTTCCTGAAGGATTAAGTTGAACTCTGCAAGGGTATTCCACTGCTAGAGAAATAACACTTACATGCTGATTCTGTATTAAGATATCCAGCTGAGGTTCAATTGGAATGTTGAAAACAACACGGATTCTGCCATCTGAGATTACATCAGAGGAATCCTGAACCTAAAAGAAATAATTGATACACTCAGGTTCACAATGGAAAAAAAGTTTTCCAAATACTTATAGTGATTACAGATAGCTTAACAACAATTCAAATTAACAGCCTCGGAAAGGATGTTTTATGGCCTGTAAAGCATTTCTGATCACTGAACGTACCCACCTCAGTCATGTGATTACATCTGCTTGTTTGACAACTTGTTTGCATTTACAACCAGTTGCAAGCACCTGTGATCATGTGACTGCCATTTGCAATCTTCTCTGCCAGTTTCCATAGAAAGTCGATGGGGTAGACAAAAGAAAAGATTGAAGATACTGCTGACTGACGAGAAGACCTTATCTTTGGGAACTGGATGAAAGAGCTTCCTACTGAAGGATTTTAGCTCCATGCCTGCTTGACACGGAGCTGCAATTCATAGTTCCTGCTTGCGTGGAACTGAAATCCTTTGGCACAGAGCTCTTTCAGCCAGTTCCAGAAATAACAGAGAGCCAAAATCAAGCAGGATTTTCAGCCCAAATGGAAAGGCAGAAGTGTGGATGTTTTGTGAGAGTGGGAAGGCTTAGTGCAGGCCACAGTCCCTTGCTGCTCAGGAGCTGAAAATCTTGGGATTTCAGCAGGGAGGATTTTCAGCTCCTGAGCAGAGACACTAGTGCATAGTCTGCACCAGGCGTCCCCCACCCTTACCCTCCTTATTTAAGACTCTATCTGCCTACTTAATGACCCACAAGATCACTTAACAAGTGCAACCAGGAGTGCCAATATTATAGACATTAAGTGAAGCAATCATGTGATATCTCACTTAACCGCTTCACTTAACATCTGAAATTCCAGTCCTAATTGTGGTTATTCAGCACCTTTTCTGTGAAGAAAATAAGAGGTGGGAATATTATGTACATTGCTTGGAATTCTACAAAATGAAGACAGGACAGAAATATAATAAATAAATACATATTAAAAAGAGATGAAGACAAGTACAAAGTTATATATTCAACAGGCAGACAAATGATAACCCAAAACAACCTAGATAATAATTTGATAGTTCTGATAGTTTAAATTTATGAAATGAATCTGATGGAAGATTATTTTGAAACTCACTTCTCCTGTGCAGCCATAGTAAGGTGTTCCTAGCATGAAAACTGTGCATCCAAGAGGGAATAGGTCATCCAAAGTTTTTAATTTGGAGAAGTGGCAATCAAAAGTTTTTATATCCTGCCAAAAAAACCCAGAAAGATACATCACAATAAGACAATTCACACTAACCACTGTAATAATGCTTGCCAATGATCTATTTTAAAAGTTTTTTTCTTCAGTGAAGATGAATAAATTTAGGACTTTCTGTTAAGCTACTAGCTTCAGATTTTATCACATTTCAGTTGGACTCAGGTAAGAAATCTGAATTGTCCATTCCCAAACACAGAATTTATTTTGCTTCAATCATTCCATCAAAAATTTCTATCTGGGTTTAGATCTAGTTGTGTTACATAACCCACATTTGGATATATTCAGGCCATGGATAGATATGACATGGAGAATATAGTGGTTCAATTCCAAACACATTGTTTCTTGAAAGACTGGAAGTTTTTTGTTCTTGAGATTTCAAAGCAACCCCAAATTATGATATACTGTATTCCCTACATCATGCTTCATGGCTATAATATAGTTCTTTCTATCAGAATGAAGTGCTTCATATACTTAAAATTTTCTCATTAATGCCATGATAGTTCCAAAAATTTCAATGCAGGTGGCAATGTGCTTTCCAACCAGAGGTTCTTCCCACCACTATTTTTTTGTTCAGTCTTTCATTCTGTGGACATGAATACAAAGAATTCAAGAGTGGCATGCACATTCTTTACTGCCATCTTGGCGTTCTTTATAACCTGAAGTATTGTATGCCTTGCTCGTGAGATATTCTTTTATTAGATTGCTATTCTTGGGAATAATAACAATGGTGTTGCATTTTCTCTATTTGTAAACTATCTTCTGGAACATGGATTGATCACATAGGTAATTTACAGCTGGATTACAAAGAGTTATACAGGGTTCATATACCTTCTCTCCCTACAGTACTGAAGAACGTTGTTATCAGAGCATATTTCTCACAGGATACAGCACTCATACAGGATTGTAGAGCATAAATGAAGGCCTCTGCATCTAGATTTATGTATCTAGGTACATGTCTATGTAAATATAAGCATGCATACATTTCTAACAAATTAAGAATTTAAACATAAAAAATATTTTAAATTTCAAATGTGCTAATATGGATTTTTTGAATTAGTAGATATATAAATAAGTATAACAATAACAAATGTGAAAAGATTACCTTGACAATTGTCTGGTATGCAAAAGGTAGATTTTGCTTGGACCACTGCTTTTCAAAATACACTTCACCATTTTGATTTAACTGATATCTACTCCCAGTTAGTAATTGTGCATAGACAATTATAGATGTTTCGTTTATAATTACTCCTTTTCTTCTTTGGTAGCTAATTAAAAAAATCAAATTATATATAGTAAACCAGAATTTGCATTTTAAAGAAATTATACTTTAATAAGAAAAAAAGAAAAATTAATAATCATTTTGGGGATGGGAAAGTCAAACAAATAATAATAAAATCCATTAATTTAAACCTATCACTTTTTCCAAAAATTTGCAAGGGTATGCTGGATTCTTAAATTAGAAAAAAAGTAATAAGATTATTAGTAGCCACTTTTCTAATAAACATTAGTAGTTGTACATGTTATGGAAACTAGCAGAAAGATTCTGTAGAGATAATACCCATGAAGCCTTAAGGTCTGACAGCGACATAAGGAAACTTCACTCATCTTTTTCCAATCCAACTTCCCATAATATATATCCAGTATATAGTTTGACTAAATAAGGGGAGCGTATATAGCTATGTTTTTTGCCAATCTGAAGCCAGTCTGCTTCACCCAAACTGTGGCATCCTGACCTGTAAATAAGTTTTTCACAAGGACATTGAGATGTTCTGGAATTCTCATTTTTTTTAGCATAATCTACTGCTTGATATAATTGACATAACTGAAGCCCTTTCTATAATCAATGAATCATATATTGAGTTATATTTGGTGTTATTTTGGTTTCTGAATTATCCAGCATCAATCACCAATAATGTACCATGTTCTTTGGCCTTTTATAAAGGCATCTTGAACATTTGGCATCTTTTTCCAAATGTGTTGTGCTCTAATTTGCATTGGACGATCCTAAGCATTATTTTGCTAGCATGTAAAATTAAAGATACTGAACACTTTCTTATGTCTCCTCCCTCTCTCTCTCTCTATCTCTTTTGGTACTGGAATCTAAATTGATCTCTTCCAATCTATTGACCACCTTATAGTTCACCAGATTTGCTGGCACAGCGTGGTTAGAAAACATGAGTAATTCTTCTTTTGTTGCCATATTTCAGTGAAAATTCTGAGGAATTTTTGGAAACAAAATGATGCTGGAGATAAGGTTGTCTGCTTTATAATATGTCATCCTCCTAATTTAAATAAATTAATTCTAGTGCAATAGGATAGAATCGGGGCACACTGACCTCTATGGCCAGTAGGTGATACTAATCTGAGATCTTGTACTTCTAAAATTTTCTCCTTCCCCTCTCTAAAGTACTCATATAGTACACATAATTCTTTTCTTTACCCTTAGATTCTTCCACACAGTTAAATAGCTATAGCCCTATTTAAATGTTGCCTATATATGTATTTTTATTTTTTAATAAACTATAAACGAGTAAACTATAATTAAAATGCTATTACCTATTTTAAAGAAGTCAGCTTATCACTTAGCAATTCCAAAGATACGTTATGCTCATTTGTATGGATACTGTATCAGAAAATGACCTCTAAAATGTTTACTGTAATCACTGCCTTTAGTGGCATTTACTATATACCATATTCACCAAAGCTACTAAATGCCAAAAATATATCTGATCATGTCTAAGATATTGTTAATTATCCAGGTCATGAATGAGGTGCTTTCAAAAGGCAACTGGACTTTTTTTCTTTGAAAATGTTTTGCTTCTCATCCAAGCTTCTTAAATTCTGATCTAGTCTATAGCTGACCATGCATTTCTAAATGAGTATTTCCACAAAGCAACCTGCACACTCTTAATTTTGCTATAAAGTCTCAAATCAAACTATAAATCAGGTACAAACTTACTGTTCTGAAATTCCCTGGATTTCTTTTATCCATACATTATTTTCCTTTTCTCCAACAAATGTTACTTTAGTTGGTGGCACAGCATTTCCCCTATAAACTTTTTGGGGTCCAGGACGCTCCTCCAAGTAAAACCTTAAATAAAAGCATGCAGTTATTTTAAAATAATACATTTTAAACTTTCATCTCAGTTTTAACATCATTACACAAGTTTAAGTATCTTGAATTCAGTCAATATTGATGGAATTGTTGTGTACTTTACATTTGTTTTCCTGGAGAGCTTTCATTAGTAATATTATTAATGCATGGGAGAGTTGTTTATATATTGAAGCTTGCCTTTCTAGTCCTGACTGGGGTGTGAATTTTTTTCCTTGATAATTCCTTAATTAGGGTATTGGTTCTTCCCTAATTGTTTATCTGGTATGGTTTTCTTCTTATCTGAGCACTGCATACAAGGTAGGATCAGTTCTGCCTTTTTCCTTTCATTATTGGCATTTGGTTATGTCTTTTGAATTGTATATAGATGGAATTTATGCATCTGTTGATAGCTAATTTGTGTGATTGCTCCTGGTTGTTTTATGATGTTACAACTGCCCACAAAAGGAGTTACATAAGAACTTACATACTGCAAACAACACATTCAGTAAGCCAGAATTCCAGCAAGAGGAAAAAGACTACACGTACAATATCTTCCAATAAGTACACATACCATTTTGTTAAAAAGTTCCTAGATAATTATCTATCACATCACAACCTATCAAAAGGATAATTGCCATACACCAAATATTTCTGAGACACCCAATAGACCACCACAAATACTTGACATTCCTCCAAAACATAAACCAACAAAATATCTCCAAAATATCTTAAGCAAAGTCCCAGTAACCAAAGAAGAAAAAGGACTCATCAACATATGTTGTAAAGACTAAAACAGCAATTATATAATTATAAGGCAAACCGGAAGAGCCCTGGCCGAATACATTCTTAACATCACCTGGTAGTTAGAAAACATGATGAAAGTTTCTAAATCTGTCAACATTTAGATAAATTCAAAGACAATTTTAAGTTGAAAACTGTTGAAATTTTAGGTCAAGCCAAACCAAGAAAGCTAGGAAATTCCTGAAATCTTGGCATTCTAAAAAAATAAATAATCAGAAGTCAGAATGGAAAGAAACAGCTCATGGCACATTCCCTTTATAACCAGGACCCATATAAGCAGGAAATTGCCCTCAATAAACAATCAGGAAAGAAACAATATCCTAATCAAATAACTATTAAGTAAGAAACCACATCCCAACCAAGACAAGAACAAGCTACTATATATAAGAATCAGCAAACATCACTTTTCATACACTGATGATACCTAGTGTGTGGTAATGAAATGTCTGCAGGAAAGCAACCCAAGTTCAGAAAGCAACAAGAACCTAGCAGTTTAACCAACCCTATTACATATTTTATTAATTAATTAATTATATTTTTATCCCACCTTTATAAGTAACTCAAAACAGTGAACATTCATAATACTCCTTCCCCTCTTTTTCCCCACTTTCTCCCTGTGAGAAGAGTTGGGCTGAGAGGAAGTTACTCAGCTGGCTTTCATGCGTAAAGTGGGATTAGAACCCAGTCTCTGGTTTCTAGGCCAGTATCTTAACAAATATATTATTTGTCAATGTCCTTAAGGTACTAGGTGAAACTGAAATTAATTTGCTAGTAACACAAATTGAAAGTAAAAACACATTCTTGGAGCTTCTTACAATTTTGTTTTAACATGGTTTTTTTTTAAAAAAAATTATAAACTTGTTTCAACATCTATCTTCTGAAGTTTAGCCTTAAAAGATACATATATAGACCTAAATAATAATTCTTCCAAATTAGTCTCTTACTTAGTGTCACCATCAGATACAGCAACAGCTCTGGCTTCCTCAAGATGTGGCCAGTTAACAAAGATTGATTTCCCAAGTATCAAACTGGCTACTTTTTCTATATCCTACAGGAGAAAAATAATTGTTTAGTGCAGCAAAAAAAAATTCCATCCCTACATTTGTATATTAGGTTACATAAACCTTTTTTAAAAAATAAAATGGCTACAAGTAGTCTTCACATAACAACTTTCTTTTTAGCTCGTTTGATGTTATGATGATGCTGAAAAAGCAATTTTACAATCAGCCCTCACTCTTATGAACATCACAGCATTACGTGATCAAAATTCATGTGTTTTTCAATTGGCAGGAATTTATGACCATGGCAGCAGCCCATATGTGATTGCCATTTACATGCTTCACAGCTGGCTTCCAACAAGCAGAGTTAAAGGAGAAGCCAGCAATAAAGTTGCAAGTTGTGGTTATATTATGTCTTGCTTAACAAGTGCAAAGGAAGTAGTGTCATAAGTCTGGTGCAGTCATATGATGTCTCACTTAATGACTATGTTGCTTAACAATGGAGTTTCCAATCACAGTTCTGGTTGTTAAGTAAGGACTACCTGTAATTAAATTTAATAATTAAAGCTACATTTTGTTCTAGTTGGATTCTGTTTATAATTATTTATGAATAACAATTCATAAATACATGTATTTAATATACTTGATGCATATTCTATTTTTATATGATTTAGATTTGTCAGTGAAACTTTGGTGACATACCTTATTTTAAACATTCGTAGCAAGATTGTCACAACATTAGGCCCTTTTGAACTATTATGCAGATCAACAGGCAAACACACCAGATTTTAGATGTAGAAATAATAGCACTAACAACCTCAGATCTACAGGTGTGTTGGCTAATTTTATGACCACTTTCTTTCTTTTGTGAAGCTTATTCCCAGGTCTGCCAAGATGAACATAGCCTCTGCATTCTTTTCACATCAAATATAGATTTAAGTCAGCAAACTAGTGCTGCAAGTAAAAATGTGGACTTTCTTTTGGTGACAAGATGATGTCCAAAACTTAGCATTTCCTACACAATGGAATCATAGTTCAACATTTAGAACAAGCATTAAAATAGCATATTACTATATCCTTTCAAGTTATCACCAGTACATGTAGTGGAAACACAAGAATTCTCTTCAAAAAAGAACAAACTAAGTTAAGACTAGTTTCTAAGATCAACTCAATTATAAATAAATCAACAGTCAAGGAAATCAATACTCAGATAAGTGTTTTTAATTATTTGTATTCTGTACTCCATATAGCTTCTAGCCAGATTCTTTTAGTCACAAACTTCTTCCCAAATTTTGCCCACAATATTATCACTATACTATTTTCAAAATGAAGTTATCAATCCCCAATGGCATATACTTTTGACTTAAATTCAATAATATGTCCATTAACCTCAGAACTTACTTTACATATGGTAGAACTGTGGACAGGTAATGATGATTTGTGTTCCTCAATTGAAGTATTATCATATCAGACTCTCAGAAAGGTTTTAATTACTATACTTTTCAAACCAGTTGTTTAAGTGATGCATTAATAATGTTTATTAAATTAAATTAATTTACTATTAATGTGGTTTAATACAGATAACATAAAACTCTCAGGCTGCACGCTGAAATCCAAACTACAAAGAGTATTATTTCTACAAAATAAGTTTGAGAAAACTAAATACTTACCAACTCCTCTGAGTCTTCTGCAGCTATAATTTCCAGCAACATATTTTCTCCATGACTGCTTTGCTGAAATACTTGCACTCCACTTTTTTTCAGACCAAACTAGGACAAAGGAAGAAAGACGTTATTTACCCAGAAAGAAGATAATAGGAACAAAAACAAAATCCTGGGAAATATCATAATAATGCTAGGGATCCCAACTCCTTAAAATTCCTCTGCTGCATGTGACATGCTTATATATTCACATATATGCATGTGCATATTACACAAATACACAAAATATAGGTTATGCTCACAAACACAAAGAATATATAGTTCTGATGTATATATTCATATGTACCAAAACTACACCTCAGTCAGTCTCTCACTAATAGTAAGGGCCATGACTAAAATAATTAAAATGAAGTTATACCTAGTTCAAGCTACCAGTAAGTAAACAAGCCAACTGAACCCCATATATCCGTTTCAAATCCATTCAAGCTACCCTCACACCCAGAAACATAGTACACCTATATACATTCTCTTTTTCTTTTCAGCAGAAATAGCAAAAAAAGAAGAATTAAGATGGGCTTGTGAGAAAAGAAAAAACAAATTTGGATGGAGAGGAAGTAAGAGGAAATAGAAATGGGCAGAGCTAGAGAGAAGAGAGCCACTCGATTTGACATTAGAAAAAGGATACATATCACCAAACAAGTAGCTTTACAAAGTTAAAACTAAGCTTCAAAAGCATATCTTTTTTGCAACAGCACTATTAGTCCTTCGTAATAATCGATCACTAAAGAGTTTCTGCTATTCATAACCCTCCCTCCCATTCATAAATGTAATCAAACAGAGCAAAAATAGTATTCTTGCATATACAATTAATGTCAGCCATTAGGTTTCCTACATTAAAAAACAAACTACAACGAAAACTTGCATTTTACCTTGTGATTAATGTGTTTTAGAGTAGGAAAGCCACAAAAATATAACTTCTCAGTATCTAATTGAGTTATTTTATTATCAGCTATATCCACATGCCAAGCATCCATAGACACAGCTTCACACCTACATAAAAGAAAGAAAGAAAATAAATTAAACCATTAATCAGCATTAAAGGCAGATCATGAAGACATTGATGTTTTGGGGGTGGGGGGTAACAACTTTGAACACAAGTATGCAAAATAATAATGCTGAAGCCAAATACTTTCTATACAGCTATGGGTAGTTCTCAATTTATAACTATGATTGAGCCCAAAATTTCAGTTGCTAAGAAAAAGTAGCAATGTAAAAAAAGAGCAATACTTCATTTATATAATTTCTTAGATTAATATTCTGTGTTTCCTTCAGAAGTTCAGGGTGGTGCATTTATCCCTCCACTTTTAATTTATTCTTTTCATTGATAACAAAATTCTATAGACTTACCTCGTATGACACTTTTCTATGGAAAGGAACTTTTCTGGCCATGGTGATAAATACCGGAATTCTTTCTCTCTATCATATAAGCACATTAGGCATTCACTGTGTCTATTTCTTTGCTTTTCTTCTGCTTTCAATAATTTGTTGCCTGGTGCCATGGCTTCTAATAATCGTTTCTAAAAATAAAAGACATAATTTTGTAGTCATGTAGAAATCATATACTTTTAGAATCTTATGAAAACATGTTAAAAATACTGGATTGAGTCAGGTTTGCTTATAAATCAATGGAACAAGTTACTACAAGGTCACATGCCAGGTATCTACTAACTATGCTAATTTAAATTTATGCTAATTTGACCTGCTGAAATGTATGACTATTAAATTAAAATAATTGTCCCTTGTGATATTAGTGACATTCATTCTGGTACAGACTGCCTATTCCATACACTGTTGAGTTAAATTGGTATTGAACAGGAAAATACCAAATAAGAATCATACTTAGGAGATGTATAGGAACAAACAGGACACATGTTTTTATTATCTTTTAAATTGGTCAAATATATGATAAATACTGTAATAATACTAATAATAAAAATGATAAAGGTCTCACCTCATCAATAAATGGGATTAAAACTACAGCTTCCCACTCTTGTTGCTTTCCATTTAAATCAGTTTTAAATTCTGTTGGATAATATTCAATAATGGGAGACTCTTCACTAGTCATTAAATGCTGAGAGGAAAGAAAAATTCATATTATTTAAACATTATATTAAACAGGATGACTAATATAAAAATTAAATGTATATGGCAGAAATGCCAAACAAATCAAAGTATGGATCAATTATGTATTAATATAATATATATAATATAATAGTACTGAACTAATATATCTATATACAATAATATGAAAAAGTAAGTATATCTCATTGAAACTTTTTACTTTTTCAACATGTTTCAATATGTAGATATTAGATCTTCATTTCATCAATATTATATTTCATCATTTATTATATTTATAATATAATAAATATCACACATCATTTATATTTTGTACTTCATTCGGTAATTTAAATAAACTTAAATGCAAATTTTGCATGTGGATAAAGCAAAAATACCTCTACATTTATCACAATGCCAAATACAATGCAAATTAATTAGATCAGATGCAAATGAATAGAATCTCAGTAAAGAGGATCTGGGAAGAACATGTCTTATTTAAACATCAGACATTTAGTTTGATTTGCTCTTTTTCGAAGTGTGTGGTATCACCATGCTTATATCAAAAGAAATCTCTGAGATCTTGAAAAAGGTTACAGATACCTATGAATCTGGAAGGGCATTTTAAAAGACTGCCAAACAAGTAAACATTAACCATTCCACTGTCTAGAATGGTTCCACTTGTTTCATCTACAAGTGAAAAGATTTCAAACAAATGCCAACTTGCCCAGACTGTCCCAGACAAAAAATAGAATGCAACATGCTGAAACAAGATGCTAATAATTCCAGAAATTGATTCATGACCTACAGGTAGCTCTCATCACCACTGATGTCAAACGTTATGAGTCTACCACTAGAAAGAAGCTAGATAAATTAAATCTACATGGGAGGTGTGCCAGAAGGAAATATTTGCTGACCTGAAAGAAAATCAGGGCAAGACTAAAATCTGCTCATGAACATTTAGGGAAAAAGTGGGATTTCTGGAACAAGGTGCCCTGGACAAACAAAGCAGAAATGGAATTATTTGCCCATAGTACCCACTTTATACAGCAGTCAAACTCAAGGTTGGATCCGGCCTGCGGGGTGCTTAGATCCAGCCCTCGGGGCTGCCCTGGAAACATGGTGCCTCTGCCAGAGAAATCAGAGCTTGGGAGGGCCATGTGCAGCCCTCCCAGGCTCCGTTTTTGGCTGCTTTCAGCTCCCTCATGAGATCCATTTTTGCTGGCAGAGCGCTGCAGGAGGCTGTCGTGCTAGCAAAAGAAACTACTAGTAAAAGTGGCATTTGATCACACGAGTGACATCGAGCTGCCCTCCCCCAAGGTCAAACACAACCCTGATGTGGCCTTCAATGAAATTGAATTTGATACCCCTGAAATACAGTACTTCACCAGAAGAACATAATTGAGGTGGAAATATTATGGTTTGGGGCCGTTTTGTTACATCAGACGAGTTTACCGTAATAAAATCCACTATGAATTCTTCATTGTATTGGAGCGTGCTTGAGGAGAATATGAAATCATCTGTTAGAAAACCAAGGCTCAACTGAAAAGGAACCTTGCAAAATCACATTGATCTTAAACATTTGAGTAAATCCACCAAGGAAAGTTTGGAAAACAAAGAGAAATGGGCTGTAGGGGGGAGGTGTACTTGCTTATTCCAGATGCAAAATTTGTATTTATGCTTTTTTAAATTACACAACGAAATACAAATATAAATGTTACACGGTATTTGTTATATAACTTTTTATCCATCAATATTGTTAAAATAAAGTTCAAATAACTGCATGTTGAAATATTCCAAACAAAGTCAAACATTTCAAAAGGATATTTACTTTTCATATGAGCATAATGTGAATGAATTAAAATTCTCCTTATACATACCAATACAAATGCACACTTTATCAAAATATTGCAACCTACCTGGTAACATTTCGGTAATAAATCCTTGCTAGCTGCAGGAAGTACTGCAAGAAGTTGTTCAAATGGCATAAATGGTTTTCCTAAATCTAAATGAATCTTCAGTTCACCGATATTGCAAATATCTGAGAGATAAGGTGCATAATGGAAAGGGTAGTACCTAGAAGGAAGTAATGTATTATTTCAGTTCTTTAAAGTGCATAGATGTATGAAAATCAGTATCTTGAGCTTATTCAATTAAAGAGCTGAAGGTAGGAAAAAGACATCTGAAATAACATGTCATTTGAGTGATAATTCAAGTAACATAATACTGAGAGTAAGATACAGGTTGCGAAAGAACTAGAAGGGGTTGGCTTTCTAAAGTCTTTTACTGTAAAAAAATTAACCTAAAATATGTAAGTATATGATATATAATTTATTTTGTAATAATTAGCTTACCAGCTCCATGATTGAACCCCATGGTAGTAATAATGCAATATCCACTGTATTGCCTGGACATAACATTTTGCCTGGTCAGCCAGAAAGTCACTAAAAAAAAGCCACAAACACATACATGATGGACAGAAATAAGAAGTTATGCATTTAAAAATAACTAAGCAACTGTGTCCATCAAGCAGCTGAGATATTTTGGAAAGTTTTTCATAGCAAAAGTTTACAATACTTTAATGCTAACACTTACTCTGAAACAACTTCTACACCCATCTTTGTCATATAATATGTTCGTTTGTATTGTCTAAATTCTGCTTCAAACAAACCCTCATCTTCCAGTTCATCTTCTACTGCTGCTAAAAGAGACACAAAATTGAACAATACTTGTTATTTAACTATTAACACTATCCTGCAGAAAATACTAGTTTTTAAAATTGACATGGTATACATTAAATGTGTTAAGATATAAACAGCTCTGAAAGGTCTTTGAATATTAGTAGCTCAGGTTGATAGTTATGTTATTGGTTTAAGCTCCAAGCTTGGCGATTTGGTTGCAAATGTTTCGTCCCGATTTGAGGAGACATGATCTTCAGTGCGCTTTGGATTGTGTTTGTCTGGGGGAGCATTTGGGGATGAAATGTTTGCAACCAAATGGCCAAGCTCAGAGCTCAAACCAACAACATAAACAGCTCTGTTAATTCAGGCTATATAAAATCCATATTCAGCAGTATCATGTTTACCACAGTAATTAATCAGCTATCTCAGAAATATACATAAGCAATACATAATGCAGTAATACTATTGTACCAAATGCGAATTTTCTAATTCTGAATTGGAAAAATAATTTTCTTCAGTCAACTGAGCTGCAAATCTCACTTCCATTTAATTGATAAGAGCATGATACATTCACTATGTAAAGTATCTGAAAAGTCTTCGAATAGCTAAAGTATTTGATTGGGGTGTGATGTCAATAAAGTAAAATGTCTAATATGATATTACGGATAAAATAAAAGCGCAGAAAAGAGTTTATATAATTTTAGTGTTCTTAAAGTATACTAAATCCTAATGTTGTGTGAAATGACTGGAAGATGCCTAATATAAGGAAATTTTTTTCACTGATAGCAGGTTGTTAATATAATTACTTATACTTATATTTATGTCCACATATAAAATACGGCATTTTTTTCAACTGTAAGACACACGAGACCATGAGACACACTTTAGTTTAGAGGAGGAAAACAAGAAAAACAAATCTGCCTCTGCCTCCCAGTATCCATCTGGTATTCATCTAGCTAGTGTCCTTGCAGCAAACAGCAAATAGCCTGGTCAGCTTCAACACGTTATCACAGCCCCAGCACGTAGCTCGTCAGGGCTCAGCTCTGTTGCACTCACCACTGGTCAACTGAGCTGAGCTGCTACTGCCACCAGGGAACACTGAAGCCTTCACTGTTGAGCATCAGCGGTTAGATTGGTATCTTGGAATACCGCTAATCAGCTGTTTTAGGCGGTGGGGATCATTGCTGATTGCTGCCGTTCACTGCCTATCGCCGCCATTCGGCGATCGGCAGTGGCAAATGGCGGCAGCAGCAGCAACAGTGATTGGTGGTAGTCAACAGTGGTGATAGGCAGCAGCGATCCCCACCGCCTAGAACAACTGATCAGTGGTATTCTGGGAGATTGATCCAACTGCCAATCAGCTGCTTGGCAGAGAAGGCTCCAGCATTCCCCGCCAGCGGCGAACAGCAGCAGCGGTGACAGGTGGCAGCGGGACACACAATGGCAGTGGTGACAGGCACCAAACCCCCTCCCCCCCCAACATTTGCTCTATAAAACACACAGACATTTCCACTCACTTTTTTGGGGTGGGAAAGTGCATCTTATAGTGCGAAAAATACAGTACCTAACTGGCAGCAAAACATAGGCAAATATAAGGGTTTTATTTAACTTATATATATATTAGAAGTTAATATAAACTACGTAGCTCTGTTTGCCATGTGAGAATAATCTTTTATATTAAATTATAATTATATTATATTAAGTTTCAAGTTTCAAGTTTATTAGATTTCTATACTGCCCTTCTCCCGAAGGACTCAGGGCGGTGTACAGCCATATTAAAACACATAGATTTATAAAATTTAAAACCAATTAAAATTGAATATAAAAATTTGGCCCGCAAATTAAAACACACATACACCCATTTTAAAATTCGTACTAGGCCAGTCCAGCTTGCTGAAACGGAAGGGTCTTAAGGGCGTGGCGAAAAGTGCGCAGATTGGGGCTAAGACGAAGCTCTAGGGGCAGCTCATTCCAGAGGGCTGGTGCCCCCACAGAGAAGGCTTTCCCCCTGGGTGTCGCCAGTTGGCATTGTTTGGCCAACGGCACCCTGAGGAGCCCCTCTCTGTGGGAGCATATTAGCCGGTGGGAGGTTGTTGATGGCAGAAGGCAGTCTCGTATATACCCCGGTCCTAAGCCATGGAGCACTTTAAAGGTGGTAACCAAAACCTTGAATCACACCCGGAAGACCACTGGGAGCCAGTGCAGCTCGCGCAGGAGGGGTGTTACGTGGGTGTGCTGAGTCGCACCCATAACCACCTGCACGGCCGCATTCTGGACCAGTTGGAGCCTCTGAGTGCTCTTCAAGGGGAGCCCCATGTAGAGAGCATTGCAGTAGTCTAGACGTGACGTGACGAGGGCATGAGTGACCGTGCGCAGGGCATCCCGGTCCAGAAAGGGACGCAACTGGTGCATCAGGCGAACCCGATAGAAAGCTCCCCTGGCCACGGCCGTCATGTGATCTTCCAAAGACAGCCGTGCATCCAGGAGAACACCCAAGTTGCCAGCCCTCTCTATAATATAATATATTATTTTTTATATAAGTTTTGCAGAAGCACAAGAAGCAAAAGTATAAAAATTCGTATCATCCAATACATTCAAAATAATTGTACTCTCTTGTGGGTAGACTATAGTCAAAATATGAACAGAACAGTATTTCTGAACTTACTTTTTGAAGCCTCTACATGTCCATTGTCAGTTTTCTCTAAAGCATCCAAGCATATAACATTTTCCTGAGCCTGTTGACATTATAATTCATACTTTTGAATTAACAAAGTAGTATTAATACCACAATACTATAGAAAGGAAAAGTCTAAATAACGGCACTTTCATTACATCCTTGGACATCTCACAAATTGCTTCTGATGGTTAGGGTTACCTGCAGAGCCAATTTGGAGGTCTTGAAGAAAAATAGAAGAAGAAAAAATTATCTTCTCCTATAATATTGGATTTAGCCCAAAATTAAGAATAACACTTTAATAATGAAGAAAACAAAAACAAATCAAAGCTCCAAATCTGTTCATTTTTAGCATTATTTCAACAAACACTCAGAAAGTGCAATAAGGTCCAAACACACCAACTTGGAAATGAATATTTAACTAATCAATTAAATTTATTAGATTTATAAGTTTCTTAGCAATTTATTAAAAAAAACCTCCAAAAATTCAGTAAAAATTATTAAAACTGTTCAAACTCACATAAACAGACAGCGAAAACTAAAATAAACAATATAGAAATAAAAGACCTCACTAATATGTACCAATGAAATTCAACACTTCTCTAATTACATTTAAGGGGGGAAAAAAGCAAAATCCAGTATCACATGTGTAAACTTCAGCTTTTAATTTTCTCCTAGTAGTTACTAGGTACCCTAAAACTATATTTAAATGTGTTTCTCAGGACCAAATGCTAAAGAATAGGTGAGAATGAAAACTGCTTACTCTACTGATAGAAACCACTCTGTCATCTTGCCAAAATTGTTATCTAAACAATTGCAGTCCATCAGAAAACAACTTGACAAGCCTGATATGTAAACTTTAAAGAGTTTAGTAAGTACCACTTTCTATTTAATGAGAATAAATTACAGAACCAAAGAGTTGGAAGTGATCTCAGAAGTCATTTAATCCAACCCCTTGCCCAGTGCAGGGATACTCATACCATCTTGAACAAATAGCTCCCTAGACTTTTGTTGAAAACCTTTAGTGATGGAGCATTCACAAATTTAGAAGGCAGGCTGTTTCACTGCACAATAGCTCTTGCTATCAGGAAATTCGTTCTTATTTCAATCTTTCCCTGCTAAGCTTTCATGAACTGTTTTACTCTTACCCATGGATGCTATGGAGAATAAATCCATACATACAACATCCTTCATGTATTAAAGCTATTATCATATCTCCTCAGTCTTCTCTTCTTTAGGCCAAACATAACAAGTTCCTTTAAGCATAGGATTGAGCCTCCAAGCCCTTTACCATCCATGTCACTTTTTTTTGCACCTATTCCAGTGTCACAGCATCTTTTTGCATGGTTGAGACCAGAACTGGAAACAGTATTCCAGTAATGATCTGATCGGGAGTGGTAGTACTTCCTGTGATCTTAATACTATATCTGCCGATACAGTCCAAAACTGAATTGGCTCTTTTGGCAGCTGCCGCACATTACTAGCTCATGTTTAATCTATGGTCGCCAAGATTCCCAGATGCTCCTCACACTTCTACTATGCCAGATACTTGTTTTTTATCTGTACATCTGTTTTTTCCTAAGTTCAGAATCTCACATTTCTCATCACAGAGAACCATTTAACAATGAAATTTGCTTCATTGGTTAATTCAATCCTTTAATCATGATGCATAATCTCTTCCTTAATTCCTAAGGATGTATTTCCAGCAAATTTGCTCAAGGCATTTCTCTTGCTGTCGTAAGGGCCACATATATATTTAGGAATAAATACAGTAAACATCTTTACATGTAGTAAGCACTAAACATTAATTTCTCATTCAAAAAACAAGAGTTCTATAGTTTATCTCAAAATACCAACCTTGAGGTTTTTTTGTTTTTTTGACTCTTCAGCTGCAATACCAGCTGCTTCATTTAAATATTTATTACCAACTTTGCTTTCAAACCATTTTAGATCTACAAAGATTTCACTGAAGTGTTCACGATCAAACTATTAACATAAAGGGAAGGAAAAACAAGCCATCAGTCATTCCATAACCTGTTTTACAGACAAAGTTTAAAAACAAAAAGGACCACATACAGTTAACCAAATACTATATGCAAAAATAGTATAGTAACAAATTCATAAGGCTGAAGCAAACAAAATAGTTATACTATTAAGTATTGAAAGGTAATCAAAAGAATTATGGTAATCTTTATGGAAATCTCAAATTACCTGTCAGCTCAAAAGAGTATTTTCTTCTAAGATAGGGGTTTCTAACCTTTTCTAATACCCCGCATCCCTAGAACGCTTCTGATATATTCTCACACCCCTTACAAAAGTAAATAATTATATGCATATAATTATGAATATACACTATAATTTTGAAATTTTTAAATCCAAGTTTCTGCACTCCCTGGAATATTGTCTGTTCTAAACTAACAAGGTTATATCTTAAAAGAAGGATTATTAGCACACCAATTCTTAAAAAAAAAGAAATGCAGGCATATTCTGTTTATCCAGATAGTCAGTTGCTGTTTCACTGGGGAATTATGGAATTTTCCTACCAGCAATGTGGATGACAAATATTAAATCAAGCAAATATAAGCATTGTCCTTTGATCTGAACATAGATTATTGGGTAAGTAATTAACATAGAAGAAAAATCTTGCAAACAGGTCTGTCTCATACAAGGGAAGGATACTTCAAACTTCCTAGATACTGTTGTCAAGAGACTAACATTTCAGTTCAGTCCAGTTTCTATAAGGGCAGTTGTGATCAAATGTTTATTTATTTATTCTGAAATTTATCATATTGATTATGTCACTTCAGAAGCACAAAAAGTACAGTAGCCATTATGAAATTCACTTGGACAAAAGATAGAGATTGCATACCAGCAGCTCTGAAACTGTGTTGCCATGACTCAAATATTCTATGGTGCTCAAGTGGTGCCATTTCCACATTATAGGCTATTAGAGATTTAATAAACAGTTCTTGAAAATATTGTTTCAGGCACCCAGAGGTACAGTTAATGCATCCCTCCAGGTAAAAGCAGAGTAACCAAAAGTCGAGCTGAGGGCCTGGCTACTAATTTACTCCACTGGCTTAAATACTATTTTCCATCAAGACTGATCCCCTGAATACTTGCAAATCACTCACCTAACACAAGGTGTCATTTGGACTCCTCTTTCTGGATTACACTCAAGCTAAAAGAGAGAGGGTTCTAGACTTGAAATATCAGAATGAGTTCAGCCAGATTCTAGCGTACATTGAAAATGTATAAAGCACCATAGATAGCAATTAGGCAGATATTTACAAAAATACTGAACAAAAACTTTTTCAAGAGCTAGGCTTGAGAAGTTCCTTTCTTAATTAATTCTAATGCTATTTCTTTAATTTTATATAATACAAAGAATACATACTTACATCTGACAATTTTATAAGGTATTTCTCAAAGCGGGGCAAGTTGAGGTGCCCACTTTCATTTATATAACCTAAGAAACAGAAGAATTAATATTTACAACAATGAGCTGTGTTTCCAGCCCTGATACCGTTTTAAAAAATGATCTATACTTATTTCTTCTGTTCAATAAAGGAATTGTGGGGGCTTCCCATTGAAGAATGGGGATAGCATACTAATAAACAGAGATGCCTTTTTTCCCTGCAGCTCTCCACTGTTATTTAGATCAGATTGGAAAAGCACGGGAGGCTGCTAAACGGGGCACAATATCACTTTTTCCTCCAATGCCAGTGGAACACAAATGCATGCAAATCAGGATCTATTGGGTAGATCAGGTCAAAAAAATCAGCTCCACAAATAACAAGAGAATCACTGATTTTTGCATTCTTCTTCCTCTTTAGTTAAGTGAATTAGGGAAGTGCCTATTTGAGCTGCTTCCAGTGTTTTGAACTCAGACAATGTTTTATTCTTTTCCTTTTGCCTTGGCAACATGCTTGCATAAGTTCCTTAAGGTCATCTTCTTTACAGGTAACCCATGTCTGGTACCACTGACTTTCAGGCACTTTTCTACTCTTGTTGAAAGGCCGATAAGACCTATCCAAAACAGTTCTTGGTCATGCCAAATCTTCTTTACCAAAGCTGCCACAGAGCCAGTTCTTTATTTTAGGGCTATGCCCAGCACTAGTTATGTGTTGTGAGCAGCCTGTGCGAATTGTAGCTGATTCTGACAGCGAGGAGGCTGGTGTGGTGTTGCGCCAGCAGCCTGGGCAGCTGGCACTCGAGTCAGACAATGAGGAGGCTGGAGAAGATGTGGTGCCAGAGGCAGGGATTCAGCCAGGGCTTTCAGAACCTCCAGAAGCTCCTTTAAGTGAAGAGAACGAAGAAGAGGAGGCTCTTCTCAATGCACAGGCGCGCAGAGCTGCCAAAAGGCAGGAGTGGCTCCTCAGGAGGAGGTCTCCTCAAAAGTAAGGCTTGGGACTCCCTTAGCCTATTTAAGGAGGAACGCCAACTGAAGCAATTTGTAGGGAACAACTTTAGTTCATTCTCCTTCGGGTTTGGATACTCTGCAAATTGCTTCTGGGATTTCTGCCAACCTTAGTAAGATTGTGATTACTTTATCTTTGGTTTCTTGTAGGCTGTTAAGAAAGTTCTGTTTCTGAAACAGTAGTAGCCTTTCAGATTCTCTACGGAAAGAAAAACAAGAATGTATATACTCAGAACATTTGTTCTGCTATCTAAAAACAGAAAGTTTTAAGAAAGTTTCTTAACAGCCTTTGTTTGGAAAAGACGAAGTTATTTTAGTAAATTTAAGTTTTGTACAGACTTTGTGTGTGCTGTGTTTCTTTGGGGTCCGTAGCTGGGGCAGAACATTATGTGCCACTCTGCAGGGTGCCTAGATCAGAGGGAAAATAGGTGTAGGGAATTGAATGGTTTTCCTCAGTGGCTCTAGATCTGATGGCTAGAGAAGTGGCAGCTGGCCAAAACTGCTTTAGCCTTTATTTTAGGCCCAAGCCAGGAGGACCAGGATCCATTATCCATGTGCTTTTTGCTGTACATTAAAAAAATAAATGCAGAACCTGGGTGGGGCAACCACAGCTTTGAGCCACCATCCTAGCTCATGTGTGGTCTGTGCCAAACCTACCAGAGTCTCCTTTAACCCTTGAGACACTTGCTTAATGACAACTGGGATTATAGTTGTTGAGTGAAGGGGTCACATTGGCATCTCACTTAATGACCCTTTGCTTGACAACCAAGATTTCAGAGCCAACTATGATAGTCAGTAAATGGCTACCAGTATTGTCTACAGAATCCAATCGACGAAATGGAAAGAAAAAAATGTAACTTCCAGCATGATACAGACCACGATATCAAGATTAAAATAATTATTTTCTTTCCCATTCTACCTCTGTAGCAGGGCCTACTATAAGATCATCTTGCAGTAACTATGTGAGATAGCTTACCTCCAAGTTCAGGCAATGTAGTCATGTATGTTCTATAAAGCAGCGGCAATGCATCATGGTTAATATGAAAATGAGGTAGATGAGGAATAAAATCATTTCCAACAAGAAAGCCCATTAAAATCCAATCATCTATTATTCTTTCAATTTCATATGGAAATGAAATCTTGTCCTGATAAATAAATGTTGATACAAAAAATTAATTAATTAAACATGTAAACCTTTAGCAACTTTCAACAACTTTTTAGCAAATCCACTCATACTTACTTTAACTGGTGAAAATTCATAGTCAATATATTCTCTCATTAATGATAAGTGCAAAAGATGAAAAGTGGTTTCTTCTGGGGCACTTGCTCTGTAAATTAATACAGTTCAGTAAGCTAATTAAAATGTTACACTTCGTAGATTAAAATGTGAATGTTTACTACTGAAGAATTATAGTATTCTTGGTTATTTAGCAGTTTTGCATAACTTCCTTTGCCACCGTTTAACAATTTTTTCAGCAGATTACCTTTGTGATTTTTTGCCACCAAACCGGACCTCTTCTCTTAAAAGGGAGAAGTGTGGGTCATGACTTGTCAGCCCAAGCATTATCTATTAAAAGAAGTAATTTAATAGAACCAATCATTTAAAAATTGATCAATAATGAATAAGTTATTCTAGCAGTTTATTGTACCCTGATATCAAAAGATCTCATTGACATCCATGAGAATAACATTGCCCCTTTCCACAACGGATAGCATACTATAAAACAAACTGCTTGCATAATGCATACAACCCTACAAAATATCAGGCAAACCTGATCCAGTGTGTAAAATAAATCCTTGCAACCTAAAGAGACTCTTTTTACCACAATTATTGGCATTTATAATCAAGAATCTTATTTCTTATTTTTTTTCAAATAAATCATGTTTACATGTAAACATACCAAGTCAGCATCTAAACCATAGAGACAGTGTCTTGTGTTTGGATCATGGTCAGGCTTTGTTTTTTCTGATCTAATAAATTCCATAATTTTATGTTCTCCTTCTCCTGGTGTCTGAATGAAAAGAAAAAACAAATTAATAAATGTTGAATTAATAACAATTAATTTAAGAAGTCTTATAAAAGTAAATAGTAACCTCATGGCCTGATAAGTAGACAGTTATGCCTTGCCAAGATTTGTCTGTGGAAATCTTCATATTTACAAAATACTTCAGGTGTTCGTGCAACCTGGCCATAAATTCAGTCCCTAATAACAGAAATCTAAAAGTTACATTTTCATTCACTAAAATCTAAAAAATATTTTTTCAAATATCATGGAAACATATTTCTTTAAAAAAGATTTCACAATTTTTAACAGTACTAATATTTGAAATTATGTTAAATGTACACAATTATAATACAAATAAATGTTGAAGTTAAACATAAACATAAACATCTCTATTACATTACTTCAAATATTTTTTGATTTCAGAAAATACAACCTCCTTGGGACTGCATCGCCTCCATTAGAAATCTTCTTAATCAGAAAAAATAGTTTAGTTTGACAAACGTAATGGGAGTGTATCAAACAAGATTATTCAGGCACATAGAATCCATATATGTGTAAAATTGAGAAATTGCTTATTAATTGATTTTAGTATATAATGGAAGTAGTTAATTGAAAAGAACAGTAAATATTGAACCACAGTAAAATGTAGCTTGCAATTCTCATGAAAATAAATAAAAAATGAAGAAATTCGGAATAATGTAGCAAAATAACAGAATTCCCTACCTGGTGTAATGCAATTGGAATCAAATCTGGATTCAGTTGGAAGAATTTCTCCTTTTTCTAATGCCTTCTTAATTTTGTCTTCTGCTTCCCTTGCTGACCTATAACAACACTTTGTAGTTTAGTGCTGCAAGAATCTGATGGCTACATAACAGTTCTGTAGAGAGTATGGTAGAAATATCTTCGGATTACAGATATACTTTGCAGGAGAATACCCATGCCAGCACTTGCTCACACATAATTTTCATTTTATTTCATTTTATTGAATTTGTATACCGCCCTACTCCCGAAGGACTCAGGGCAGTGAACAGCCATAGAATAAAACATATAAAAACAAAACTTAAAATAGAATAAAACAAATTAAATAATTTGGCTGAACAAATTTAAAACCCTAATAATTTAAAACCAAAACCGTATCTCCGGGGGGAGCTGGTTCCAGATAGTAGGTGCCCCCACAGAGAAGGCTCTCCCCCTGGGGGCCGCCAGTCGACATTGTTTGGCCGATGGCACCCGGAGGAGCCCCTCTCTATGGGAGCGTACTGGTCGGTGGGAGGCTATTGGTGGTAGCAGGTGGTCCCGTAAATAACCAGGTCCTAAGCCATGGAGCGCTCTAAAGGTGATAACCAAAACCTTGAAGCACACCCGGAAGACCACCGGGAGCCAGTGCAGCTCGCGCAGGAGAGGCGTTACATAGGAGCGCCACGTCGCTCCCATCACCATCCGCGCGGCCGCACTCTGCGCCAGTTGGAGCCTCCGAGTGCTCCTCAAGGGGAGCCCCATGTAGAGAGCGTTACAATAGTCCAGACGGGAGGTGACAAGGGCATGAGTAACCATGCGTAAGGAGTCCCGATCTAGAAAGGGACGCAACTGGCGGATCATGTGAACCTGATGAAAAATCCTCCCGGTCATGGCCGTCAAGTGCTCTTCTAAAGACAGACGTGAATCCAGGAGGACACCCAAGTTGCGAGCCCTTTCCGTGGGGGCCAATGATTCGCCCCCAATAGTCAGCGATGGCACCAGCTGACTATATCGGGACGTCGGAAACCCCAGCCACTCGATCTTGGATGGGTTGAGCCTGAGCCTGTTTCTCCCCATCCAGATCCGTACGGCTCCAGGCAGCGGGACATCACTTCAAGGGCATCGTTGGGGTGGTCTCGGGTGGAAATGTACAGCTGGGTGTTGTCAGCGTACTGGTGGTACTCCACCCCGAAACCACAGATGATCTCGCCCAGCGGCTTTACATAAATGTTGAACAAAAGGGGCGAGAGGACCGATCCTTGTGGCACCCCACATATAAGGGGCCTCGGGGTCGACCTCTGCCCCCCTGTCAACACAGACTGCGACCGGTCGGAGAGAAAGGAGGAGAACCACTGTAGTACGGTGCCTCCCACCCCCAATTCTTCCAACCGGTGCAGCATGATACCATGGTCGATGGTATCAAAAGCCGTGAGAGATCTAACAGGACTAGGACAGAGGAGCACGCCCTGTCCCGAGCCCTCCAGAGATCATCCACCAACGTGACCAATGCCGTTTCCATGCTGTACCCAGGCCTGAAGCCCGACAGGAACGGATCTAGATACGTCGTTTCATCCAGGTACTGGGGGAGCTGTCTCGCAACCACACTCTCAACAACTTTCACCACAAAGCGAAGGTTGGAGACTGGACGATAGTTAGCCAATACTGCCGGGTCCAGGGAAGGCTTCTTGAGGAGAGGTCTCACCACCGCCTCTTTCAAGGTGGCGGGAAAGACACCCTCGCCCAATGAAGCATTTATAATCCCCTGGAGCCAGCCTCGCGTCACCTCCCGGGAAGCCAGCACTAACCAGGAGGGGCACGGGTCCAACAAACATGTGGTCACGTTCAGTCTACCCAGAATCCTGTCCACGTCCTCAGGGGTCACAGGATCAAACTCATCCCAGATAACATTCTCAGGACCTGCCTCCGTCATCCCCACTGGATCTACCCAGTCGGAGTCCAGATTTTCCCAAATCTGAGTGATTTTGTCATACAGATACTGAACAAAATCCTCGGCTCTTCCCTCCAAGGGGTCCTCCCTCGCTTCCTGGTGGAGCAGGGAGCGGGTCACCTTAAACAGGGCGGCCGGGCGATTATCTGATGATGCAATAAGAGCAGCGAAATGGGTGCATTTTGCTGCTTTTATCGCCACTAGGTAATTCTTAATATGAAATCTTACCAGTGTCCGGTCAGATTCAGCACGACTGGCCCTCCAACTACTCTCTAGGCATCTTTTCCAGCGCTTCATCTCCCTCAGCTCCTCGGTGAACCAAGGAGCCAGGTGAGATCGGCGCCGGGTCAGAGGCCGCAAAGGCACAACTCGATCCAGAGCTCCAATGGCCGCCCTATCCCAGGCGGGCACTAGGTCTCCAGTCGAGGCGTGAGCCAGAACCTCGGGGATTGGCCCAAGCTCCATCTGGAACCTATCAGGTTCCATCAGGCGCCTGGGGCGGTACCATCTTATCGGTTCCACCTCCCTGCAGCGGGGTGCAGCAGTTTGAAGGTCAAGGTGAAGGAGAGAGTGATCCGACCATGACAAGGGCTTGATGACTATATCCCCTATCTCGAGATCACTCAGCCACTGTCCAGAGACAAAAACCAAGTCCAGTGTGTTTTCCCCCATGTGCGTAGGGCCATGAATTAGCTGGGTCAGGTCCATAGCCGTCATGAAAGCCATGAACTCCCGAGCCACCTCAGATGCCTCACCCACGGATGGCAGGTTAAAATCCCCCATGATCACAAGTCTGGGGGTATCAACTGCCACCGCGGCGATAACGTTGAGTAGCTCGGGCAGGGCTGCTGCCACGTGGCAGGGAGCCAGGTACGTGATCAGCAAACCCATCTGAACCCCATGATTCCACTTCACAAGGAGGGTCTCACAGCCGGCCGTCTGAGGAACAGTGGCCTCCCTCGGCCTAAGGCCTTCTCTAATAATAACCGCTACTCCCCCGCCCCTCCCCTGTGACCTCGGCTGATGGAATGCCTGGAAGCCTGGTGGGCACATTTCTACCAGAGGGACCCCCCCTCCGGGCCCAACCAGGTCTCCATAATACCCGCCAGGTCCGCTCCCCCCTCCTGAACAAGATCACAGATGAACTGTACATAATGTACAGTTTCCTTAGCAAAATAAATTTAATAAAAGTTTTATATTATTTAACTTTCATTACTGTATAGCTGTAAAGTTGCATGAAACAGAACAGCTGGCAACATTGTTAACATTGAATCTATATAGATAAAACCATCCAAGGAGTTGTGAAACAAGTCCAACATCTCCCTCTGAATAGAGAGTAAGCCTGGGGATTGCTTGGCAGCTCTTTGATGAAAACACTTAAAGAATCTTACTGACAAAGACCAAATAGAAAATCTATATTATTTCCTATATTAGATTAAGAAAGGCATACCACAGTTTACAAAGGCACCACCATTTTGAGGAACCATATTACACCATATTATTCATTAAAAAATGAAACTGGTTTTAGTCAGTCATCAGCATAAATTAAACTATATCAGGTCTCCATTTTGTTAACCTGCATTTTGGAAAGTAGGCCATGAAATGTTAAAAAGGTGCATACTCTAAGACAATAAAACATGAAAAATGACTGGATGAAAATACTTGATGATTCAAGTGTAGTTGTAAAGTGAAATGTCACATGCCCAAGCAGACTTATGACATCAATTCTGGCTGCAGTCATTAAGTGAATCACTGCAGGTCATTAAATATGATGTCATATGACCACAACTTGCAACTTACTGCTGGCTTCCCCATTTAGTTCACTTGTCAAAATTTGATGGTGAAGTTTGCAAATGGGGACTGTGCAACTGTTGTAAATGCACACCAGATACCAAGCAATTGCATTATGATCACGTGACTATGGGGACACTGCAAAGGTAGCAACTTCGAGGACCAGTTGTAAGTCTACTTTTTCAGCACCGCTGTAACTTTGAACATCCCTGAATGAGTTCAATGGCCAGTAAGCAAGGACCACCTGTACTATCTCTCCCTACATGGCTTCCCTTCAGAAAGGAATGATTGGGTTGAAATCAGCACCAGTTCTTCTCCCTTAGGTTTCCCTTTGGGACCAATGGCCAGGGAAGTCAGTTTGTTACCAAGAGCAGGAAACATTTCTAAAGCTCCATAGTTTTTCCAGAGAAAAAAAAGGATAGCATTGAATGAGCAATCCTATATTCACTCCTATAAATAATCATAAGACTATGAAGAAACAAGCATATTGCATCAAAGTCTGCAGGAAATACAAAGAGACCAGTGAAAACAATAAATGAAAAACCCATTTTATGTACATACCTAAAACGTCTACCACGTTGCTGGTTCATTTTTGCTCTTGGAGCTACTCCATCAACTGCCATAAAAAAAACTTTTCTTGGTTTAATAATGCGAAATAAAACTTCTAAATAGTGAAATATATCAGCAAAGATCTTATCTTCAGAGATTCGGAAATGAACATCATCATCATTAGGATGTGAACATTGATGAATAATGCCATTCATGTCCAAATATAAGTTGTCAAATTCTGGAATCTAGAAAACACATTAAATAAAGAAGTTGTTCTATAAATACAAGTTTTGATTCAGTTAAATTTCTTCTATGAAAATTGTACTTTGAATTATCTTATTTCATTTTATATCTCTATTTGGAAAACACATATGCTAATATTAATATATTCTGCTTATAAGAAGCCAACTAAGTTTCATAGAGACATATATCCTGTCTTCCATGAAAGTTTTGATTAAAAATAAAATTCAGAAACTGCTAAAAATAAGCTTTTTACTGTTAATAATTATTAATGTATATAATAATGTAATGTAATAATTATTATTCTGTAGTGATTACATTAACTTTAATTCTAAACTCTTTCATTTTTTAATAGTGCCAGAACATTTCAAAAAGCACATTACATAGATCCATATTTATTTATTTAGAGAATTTATATGGCCATCCACTCACTTTCAGTGACTCTAGGCATCTTACAAACAATAAAAAAACTAATATAAAAAGAGTACCACACACCCCCCTTTGAAAAAGTGTCAAAGTAGGAGCCAGTCTAATCTCCATGGAGATGATGTAAAGGAAGGGAGCCACCACGGAGAAGGGTCTTCTGGATCCCACATCTATCTCCTTAGAAGTGGGAACCTGCAACAACATTCCCTGCCTCCCCACTCTAGTGAGTCAGATGGATGTAACTGGAAAGAGACGGTCCTTCAGATAACCTGGTCTCAAGACATATAGGGCTTTAAAGGTGACAACCAGCACTTTGAATTGCACACAGAAGCTGCATCGGGAACCAATGCAGCTCCTACAGGAGAGGTGATACCTCAGTCTGCACAAAACCATATAGGTCTTTGCATTTTGAACCAAGTGGAGCTTCCAGATGCTTTTCAAGGGCAGCCCATGTAGACCACATTGCAATAGTTAAGACTATTGCTACTTAATTTGAAATAGTCCAATTCAAAACATTTTGCATACTATTAACTTGTAAAACCTTACAATGTAAAATCTTAACAAATGGCACAGAAGTTCCAGTTTTAAATATTTCAGAACTTCAAAAGCATATCTGACTGAAGCATATCTCTTACCAGAATAGCCAATGTCCTATAAGAGTATTGAAACAGGTTTCAATTGTGCTTTGCTGATTTAAGATGCAAGAAACACAACCCAATGATAGTTACACCTATTAATTTTGTCATTACAAAACTTACTGGAGATGCTGAACTTCATAATATGTTCCAAATATTTGCATATGTAATACAATTAAGGGGCAGTGCTAAATTTTAATAATACTAACCCATGCTGAAATCTATGCTCTGCTATAAAATGATTGGGTTATCATTCAATCTAACCTTGTGCTCCTAAACACACAGGTACTCACCAAGCTTTTGACATATTCTTGTTATATCTTTGCCCACCTAATTTGGTCAGCTTTCACTTACTTTTACTTTCATTTATGGTGAGGATGACTTTGAATTACTGTGCTACTTCATGTATTGGCAGTGAAGAGAGTAATATTGAAAGTTCATCCCTTTTCTTGTGGAAATGGGCTTCGGAATTATTATTGCACCAAGAAGGGCAATATAGCAGCTCTCTCTATAGGCTTCAAGTGTATATGAACTCATCATACTTTGCTTTACCATTTTAATATCAAAGTATGTAAATACTTTAATCCATACAAAAAGTATTAAAATAAAGCAAAATAACAAAATAAGGAGAAGTTATTAAAAAATTATTACCTTTGATCATGAGAATAACACATAACACAACATAACACAAAAGGCACTTAAAATATGTAATAGTGTGAAACAGTGATCTGTGTTTATTTAAAAATTATTTGAGGATCTACATTTTGAAGTGATTACAGAAAAAGGCAATAGGCATACATTTTCAGGCCAAAAATGTTCTATACAGATAGTCCACAACTTATGACCACAATGGAGCCCAAAGTTTATGTTGTTAAGTGAGAAATTTGTGAGATAAATAAGTGAGAAAGAGCAGAGGTGGCATAGTGGTTAGAATGCAGTACTGCAGGCTAGCTCACTGATCACTCCAGTTCAATTCTGAGCGACTCAAGGTTGACTCAGCCTTCCATCCTTCTAAGGTCGGTAAAATGGGGACCTGAATTGTTGGGGGCAATATGCTGACTCTGTAAACCACTTAGGGAGGACTATAAAGCACTGTGAAACCGTATATAAGTCTAAGTGCTATTGCTATTTGCTGAGTTTTGTCCCATTTTATGACTTTTCTTGCCACATTTGTTAAGTGAATCACTGCACTTAAATTAGTAACATGATTGTTAAGTGAATTTAGTTTCCTCATTGACTTTGCTTGTCAGAAGTTCACAAAAGGTGATCGCATGACCCCAGGACACTGCAGCCATCATAAATATGAGTCAATTGTCAAGCATCCAAATGTAAATCATGTGACCATGGGGATGCTGTAATAGTTGTAACTGTGAAAAAAGGCCAAAATGGATAAAAATTGGGTGGGTGATGCAGAACATTTTGAAAAAAAGGTTGAAATTTACTCAATTGTTTTTATTGGGTATAATGACGGATTGTACAGTATTAGAGACTAAATTGATCTTGAACTTAATATCAGCAGCTAGATTGTTGGTAGCGCAATATTGGAAGAAGGACTCTTTGCCTACTATTGAAGAATGGACATTGAAAGTAGCAAATTTAGCAGAAATGGCGAAAATTTCAGCATATCTGAAGGACTATACACAAGAAAGATACATATCGGAATGGAGAAGATGGATTGATTATATTCAAAATAAGTATCAGACAAGAAAATATCAAATAGCTTATGAATGAATGTTAAACTTTAGAAGTATTGTGTTATCCATAGTGGAGTTAAGGTTTCAGGGGGGGAATAGGTAGCTTAAGAATAGTTAGGCTAATTTAGCTTATGATTGTTAATTGAAATACCCTGTATTTTGCTCTGGGAAGTCTGGGCGGGAGGGTGGGAAAAGGGTGGGGGAATATGGAGGGAGGAAAAATTTCTTTGTAAAACTTTTCAATAAAAAACAAAATGGCCACAAGTCACTTTTTTCAGTGCCGTTGTAACTTTAAATGGTCATTAAATGACCATTGTAAGTTGAATGAGAATCAATAGGAAAAAAACAAAATAAGTCTGCGCAATATTTCCATTTAGAACTGTGCTTTTAAAAAGAATTTTTATCCAGAAATTCAATTTTGGATTCTATCTAAATTTTATCCATTATTTTTATTCTGTATTGTCATAATAAAACAACTGACAAAAATGAAGAAGCTATATATGTAAACTAATTTATCTTGAATTAAACCATATCTACCAACACTAGGGTTGTATAAAACCGTATTACAAACTACAATGGCTTTTAGAAACAATATTTCTCTGAAACAAAGTGCACTGTCTTTAATCTAGTATTTTATTTTACATTGGTTTAAAGCAGGACTGTTTAACTGAGATGCCCTCAGGAAAAGAATGTCAAGCTAGGAAGCATAATAATAAATAATAAACTGATAATATTGCAACCGTATGACACTGCACTTAGCTAAATTCATACAGCACTCATATGCCAAAATCAATTAATAGTATTATGCCTTAGCACAATTAATTATATCCTATGCAAACTATTCCTAAACTGTGATTCAATAGGAATTTTATATGATTACTTGTGTTAATTCTGCTAGTTAGGACTACAGCATAACCACTTGTATTATTGTTCTTCATTCTTTGTTTTGAATTCTTTATATGCCTTTCAATTGTTGGCCAGTACAAAAGAAAATGGACTGAATTTTTAATGTAACAGACATGAGGAATGCTACATTTTCCCAACAGGTCGCACTTTTTCAGCAATCTACTCCTTTTCTTCCCCAAGTCTGTTAAAAAGATTAAGTATACTAGGATGTGAATCCGATTTAAATTTTAAAACAATACTGATAAGAGGAGATGTAATCTCCTTAAACACGCTGTTGGGCTAAATAGGAAACGAAAATATTTCTAATGACGTGGAGTGTTTTTCCATGAAGCAGAACTGAAAATAAATTGGCAGGCTCCAGACACCTACAAATAAGAGCCCGCCACTCTCTTCTGCGGGGCTTCCCACACGAAATGAAAACTACCAGGTCCCTCGGAGTTTCACAAAACTCTTTCCAGACCCGCGTTTCTTCCTAAATGAGAAACCGCCTCTGACATTCGCGGTGAGGGGTCAAAGACACCCGGACAGAAAAGAAAAGTTGAAATGGGTTTGAATAGGAGCAAGTTGTAGCCCTTCTCTCGGGCTCGCTCCTGTTTTCCACCAATTTCTCCTCTCCTGAAAAAAGAGAAAGCGGCCTAAAACTCTTAGCCCGGGCAAATAATAATAATAAAAAAAGAAAAGAAAAGAAAGAAAAAATGAAAGGACGGCCAGCAAGTCAGGAATCCAAAATGGTATCTCCGCCACGGCGCTTTCCAGGTGGGGATCCACGCAACAATTCCAGAGGCAGGCGCGGCTTTATTGCCAGACCTGCCCATCACACTAGAGGCCCCTCACGAAGAAGAAGAGAATCGCCCCGGGTGCGACGGCTAGGCAGCCTCTCAGCTTCCCCCTCCAGAGCAGGGAAGCGCAAACCGCAGCTGCTCACCTGATGCTCCTTCACCACCTGACTGAGGCAAGGATACCGCTCCGAGACCCACCGATAAAACTTCGGCACCCCCATAGCGGCCGGCTTCTGCCCTTCCTCTGAAACTACCTCCCGCAGTGCACTCGGACCCAAACAACCGCCTTTGCCACCTTTCCTCTCAGGCAAAGCGCTTCCTTCCGCCAAGGCCCCAAATCATAGAGCGGGCCTCAGCAGAGCGGACGACTCAGCGTCGGAAATTAAAGGCAGGCGGCGGCGGCTGCGCACGCTTCTTATTGGGCGTCGTGAGAATTGCAGGTTTGCAAACATCCTGGATCGTCCAAAGTTTCCCCTTGTTTACAGTATCGGCAGATGATGGAGGAGAAAAAGTGGCCAAAGTAACTTTTTCGGTCCCTAGATTGCCATCAGACAATAGGACAGAGGATTTTTAAAATAGTATCTCCTTGGAAAGATCCATAATGGGACTGGGGGGAAAGGTGGAATAAGAGGACGACCAGCAGCAAGGAAGTGAATAAGTAAATTCAAACTAAATAGGAAAAGGATTTGTGATGAAACATTTAAGCTTCTCTTAATATCCTAGGAAATCGGCACCTAGCTAGCAGCAATCAATATACAATATATTAGAGATGAAGTTGGGAAGCAGAAGAAGGTAGAAATGGGAAGGTTCATCTGGCCCTAGCTGGGGAGGGATTGGTAGAGGTGAAGCAGGAGAGGTGAGGCCAGTTGCTATACTATTGAAATAGTGGGAAAATGAGTATTATTCACAACCTTCTAACTCCAATTCGATGTTGAGTGCCACATATAACCAGTTATTGGGTGCCTGGAAGAGTGGGTTATGAGGTAGCTGAAAGAGCATGGAGAAGTTTAGTAGGAAAGTGCCTGGGCCATTCTAGGGGAAGCAAATTTGTTAATTTGGTTTGCATTTAGTTCCAACCCCTTAGCAATCTTAACCCAAATTAGGCAACCTAATTGCTGGACATGCCAGACTTAAATTGGTGTTTTTTGAATAGTAGGTTGGTAATAAATCCAGCATTTACTGATGACTCCACTGTGGATGAGAAGGCATTGTTTATATGTGCTGCTAAGAGCTGGCTAGATAATGAGCCCCTCTTACTGAGATGGGTCCAGGAGTTTCATGTCTTGCTTTATTCCTGTCCCAAGCAAGAAAGGTATTATGGCAGTTGTGTGCTGAGAGATTAATCCTGGCTATTGTGAACACTGTTTGGCATGTGAGGTTAAGCTAAAGGAATAAAATGGAGTTGCTGCTTTTGTGCTGTCCTCACAGAGGTATGCAGTGGTGGGATTCAGCCAGTTCACACCACTTAGGGAGAACCGGTTATTAAATTTCTGAGCAGTTTAGTGAACTGGTTGTTGGAAGAAATGGCAGAGAACCGGTTGTTAAATTAGTTGGATCCCACTGGAGGTATGGCAGTATCCCTCCCTGAACTGCTTGATTTTACGGATATTGATTTGCTCAGACTATTGGTACTGGCTAATTTTAACCTTTTCTCACTGAGATTGGAGGAAATTTGAGAGTTTATTTTTGCAGTGGCACTACAGACCTATCAGCCGCTCAACCTTTATATTGCTGCCATACATTAGACCCAGTCCTAACTTTGGAAATATGAAATGGGAGAACATCTCCACCATATCTATGCATCCGTAATGATGCAACACTACAACTATTGCAAAGAGAGCTGGCCAATTAAAATAGCTCACTCAGAGTATCTGATGAATCAGAAAGATTTCCAGAGATCGTTTGGATACGATGAATACAAATGAATCCTTTAGGAATGCTATGGGGCATGAGAGAATTTACTTCCTTTTCCCTTTCACTGATTCTATTGGGGTATTATACAGAGTCTTATTTAAGTGGAAAAACACCAGTTAGAAACACAGCCGTGCATTTTAATGTACCTTAAGTGCAGTAACGTGATTAAAAAGGAAATTATTCTGGAGGAAATTAGTTTAACTGGAAGTGAAGCCAATTCTTATTTTAATACAGTTGTGCAATGCTTCAGACTTATTCTCTCAAAAGTGCTTTGGGGCACATGGGAACACAAACATTGCACCTACAATACCTGAAAAAGATGCTTATTGTCCATTTCTTCCTAACCCTGACTATAATTTCTTCTAATGATGATATTATTAAAAGTTGAATGGATATGACTATTATAATATAGCTAGCTTCAGTGTTCACTATATCTTATCTAAAGCATTATTTCTAACTTTGGTTAACACTTTTAAGGATTCAAACAAATTAATTTGGGGCATGGCAGTGAGAATATTAGGGACACAAAAATCTACAAATCTTATGAACAGACTGAAGGAGTAGGCATGTTTAGCCTTGAGAACGCAAGGCTTTAGTAGAGATTGACAGTAATCTTCAGATATCTGAAAGAATGTCATAGAGGACTATTATCAATTGTGATGAAATACAGGACACAGAATATTTATTTAAGTTCTGGAAGTCAGATTCCAAATGAATGCCAAAAAACTTGGCTAACAGCAACAACGATTTGATAGTGGAACAAAAGACGTGATGTTTTCATTCAAATAATTTATTCTACTGAAAAGTAGGATCCTACCCATGGAATATAGTGAGATAGATGCAAATAAGCAAATACACACATTCTTAAAGGATCATTACTGAAAATAATAATGGAGGTTCGTCTGCATATAGCTATCATAAAATCAGTATGATCAATGTTTTGGGTAAAGTACAACTATCTTTAATAACAATAATAGACATATTCTTTAGGTGAAAATTATTCTAAGAATAATTCTCAGTGAAGTATTTCTTTTCTCATTCATTATTGTTACTGTTGAAAGATTTAATATTTAACCCACTGAAATCCAGTCTTTCTCCTTTCTTAAGTATGTAGACCAGCTACAATTTTTCTCCTTTAATAAGAATCTGAGGCCCCTGTATTCCTGATTTCGTACTCAAATCATCTTAAATGCATTCACTTTCTGTAACACACACACACACACACACACAATCACACATACATGAATTAGGACTATGAACAACACAGCTCAAACCCTATTTTACTGTATGATTTGCAATATAATGTTGAAGTGGTTTGGTTAAGTAAGAAACTTAAATGGGTTGAAGCCAAAACAGCTTTGTGATGGAAGAGTAAAGGAGATGAAAGGAACTTGAAGAATGAGAATTTTATGTGAGTAGAGTTAATGAAATCCTCAAAGAGAGGCGAGATGTTTAAAGAAGAAAAAACTCTATACAAAGTGGTATATGGACACAGTAAGAACAAGAATGCTCTGCAAGAACAAAAAGAAATGGGAATGTACTGTGTAATTATGTTCTGTTTTAAAACTGTATTTATTCTCATCTGGCTTACCCTATTATACCTTAGTATCTTTAACATTCCTAGCTCAAAGACCTACTATTGTATTATTAAGCTTGTGGAAACAGCATTGTAATAAACAGAATAACATGCATTTTGTAATCATTTTTTTTACTGGAATAAGTTCTATAAATAGAATTTCCACTGTATCAGTGGAAACAGTATTTATATACAATATAAACACTTAAACACTGATCTGCATTAGCAGAATTTACTAAAGTTTTTTTTTTAAAAAAAAAACTAACAACGTTGTCTGCAAATGACAGCATATCACATATATGGTGCCCAACCAAGATACATCTGACACAGCAAGTTTTCATCAGTTGAATCTTGAATAAGATGGTGAACATGTCCTTCAATTGACAATGGTAGGCCCTTTACCCTGTTCCTATTTTTTATTACACCCTGCAGCCGCTGCTCTATATCTTGCACATGAGTCTTGGCCTGAAAAACAAAAAATAATCTACATAAGAAAAAGATGTCATTAGTATACTAGAAGCTAAATTTTTAGTGATAAGTATTCTGTCTTTCTGCCTCCAACATAAAAGATTGAGTTCCACTGAAGGTTTATTTAATTATATAAAACTGATTACTATGTACTATACCAGGGGTGTCAAACTGGTGGCCCGGGGGGGCAGATGCATCATGCACAGACCACGCCCACCCCGGCTCCGCAAAGGCAAACAACGTTGCAATATGTCACGTGACACAATCAAATTTGACACCCGTGTCTATATACTAAGCCATAAATTACAATTTACAGTACATACTATATAATGTATAGTTATTACATTAAACCAATCCAACTATTTTATGGTTTAGCATAGTGAACAAACTCTATAGCTAAACACTTATGAATGTCCCAGTCAGACTTGGAGCATATACTATTTATAGATTCCTAGCCATCTTAAATGTTGCTAGGAGACTGGCACTTCCTGAAATATATATTTTTTATTTACATTAACTTACATTTACATTAATTTACATATATTTAAAAAAAATTAAAATCAACAGCAGATTAATTATAGTTAGCACCATTGCAGACAGGACCTAAGAGGCTTACATGCATCCCTATCTTCCTATGTAGAGGTAAAAAGAAAAATGGGGGTGGGGGTGGGGCTCTTGGAGCAGCAGTTTTTGCCAATCTTCTCTAGGATTTTATTCCCATCCCAGCAGTCAAAAAGCTGATTAAACTTCTGTTAGTCATTTTCCTATCAGAAAATAGGGCTGTCTGGAAGACATTAGATTAGCCATAAAGAACCCAAGAGTTGTTTTCAGGCTATAATAATTTGTCTAATTTCAGTGTTAACTGAAAAATGATATTCATCATAGCATGCTCAATGTGTGTGTAATGTAATCTCAGCCACTGCATATATTATGATAAGAGCTTAATATATTAATAATAGGATATACTTCCATAAATTATTAATTTAGTTTTCATTGATACACATTAGAGAAAGTGGTAAATTGCAAAACAAAAGTTTCGAGCTTAATTTTGAATTCTTCAATTTTTTAAATTCTTCATTAAAACCAATAAGAATCAGTGGATTCGATATGCATATATTTATCGGAGACAATTTGGAGTAGTGGCTAAGATATTGGGCTAGAAGCTGGGAGATCATATGTTTTAGTCCCACCTTAGACATAAAGCTAGCTGGCCCAGTAACTGTGTCTCTGCCCTAGGAAGCAGGCAATGGCAAACTTCCAAAATTTTACCAGAAATTTAAAAAAATGACTTGAAGGCATGGGGAAAAGGTAACTGAATATATATTTTGATAATAAAACATTAAAAGCACAATCTATAAAGTTTAAATGAGAAATAAAAATATTTTTATTTATATCATAAAAATTAATCTGCATCACAAAAATAAGCATTCTGAATACTATTTGGTATTAATGAATGAATGAAATAATTATAAAAAATAAACTACTAGTACTCATCAATATAAGAGAGTGACTTGATGAAAAACAAATAGATCAAAGATTCCAATTCTTGTAGTTATCTGTTCCTATTGTGTTTGGTCTTCTTGAATAAATACAGTTATCATTCAAAGCAAGGTTATGTTGCTTAATATTATAGTGTCCATTTTTATTTGTTTACTGCCCTGGTGCAAAGTTTGAATTTTTAACCCTGAGTTTTACCAGCTTACCTTTTCATTGACAATTTCTCCAGTTTCATTTACTAAGGTTTTTGTATTGCCTCTAACTGGTTTACTCCATTCCACCAGGGGATCATGCAGAAAAGTCTTCAAAACACTAGATTTGGAAGGAAACAAAATATTTTTAGTTGCATTTGTTGTAATAAGTCTCATTAGATTCAGTTACTACCCAAATTTGCTGGGAGTAGAACAGCAGATTATTAAATAATCATCATCATAATCAGACTGACTACAAACAACAGCATGACAAAGTAGCAACAATGGTGCACTGAAATACCTACAAGAAACACCACTTGCCTGCAAGCAAGAACCTGCAGGACCACAAAATAATCAAAGTAATAGAAAATGAAGAAGTTAAAAGTGCTGTCCAACTTCAGAATTCAGACAAGTGCCTTCCATATAACAACACCCCAGATATTAATTGTTCATAAGGAAAACAAAAATATCTGGATAATGATGTGACAGGAGATGGAAACAGAAAAAGAAAAGAGAAAGAACTGGAGAAAATCACAAAATGCAAGGATCTGCAAATAGAACAACTGTGGCAAAAAAAAAGCAGAGAAATAGTACAGGTAGTCCCCGACCTACATCAGTTCATTTAGTGACCGTCCGAAGTTACAACAGTATTGGAAAAAAGTGATTTATGACTGTTTTTCACACTTATGACCATTGCAGCATCCCTGTGGTCAAAATTCAGACATTTGGCAACTGACTCATATTTATGATGGTTGCAGTGTCCCAGGGTCTTATGATCACCTTTTGCAAACTTCTGACAAGCAGTCAATGGGAAAGCCGGTTTCACTTAACAACTATGTTACTAAGTTAACAACTGCAGGGATTCACTTAATAACTGTGGCAAGAAAAGTTGTAAAATGGGGCAAAACTCACTTAACAAATGTCTCACTTAGTGACAGAAATTCTGGGCCCAATTGTGGTTGTAAGTCGAGGACCACCTATAATAAGTGCCTTGGGTGCAATCCCAAAACATCTGGAGCAATACTTCAATACCATCTCATTGATAAAATCATAAATTGCAAAAGAGAGCTTTTGTTGGAATGGCTTATATTCTGTGATGATACTTTAATACAATCAAACAACAACATCTACCAATCTCATTTCTTTGGAAGGAACGCACTAGGTTGATACAAATGCCAAATCCGGTGTAAATAGCTGACTGATCATGCAACCAACCATGTAGAATAGGAGTCAAAAGAATTGGAAGAGATCAAGTATCAAGTTCTGAAAATGATGTTGAGCATGGCATAAACTGGCTGTGGTGGTCTCAGAAGTTATTGGCACATTGACAAACTTTCTATCTGTCAATTACAAATGCTTGGATACAGATATATACTATGCCAATACTTATGACATCCTAGATTCTTGAGAAGAACTCGATGCATATTAAGGCCAATACAGTTAAATAACTGGCAACTGTGATTTCATGTTGTGGTCTATCTAGATTTCTATAAGAGCCTTAAAAAGTTAATAAGTGCATTGATTCTGAGCTGAAAGCCTGTGACTATACTTTTATCTACTTCCGTTTTCCCATTGCAAACCATTTTCTAATTCTTATTTAGGAAGTACCATGAGCTAATCCAGAAGAGATAATCACAAAATAATTCTTTGTAGCTCTTTCTTAGCACAATTGTTTATAATTGCATGACTATCCTGTTTGGTCTGATCTCTGAGTCACAGAAACAGAGAAAAAGAAAAAAAAATATGTAAGCACTACTATCCATTGAATATTACAAGGCTTATTTATGCAATGTATAAAAGGAAACCAGGCTATCAAAGAATATGGTGGCTGGTCACTATTAAAGCTGACACCAGCCAGAGCATAGAAAAACTCAAAAGCGCAAGATCAGAAGATGATCTCTAAAAGTCGGACACAACTAAATGGATATTATCATTATTTATGCAATGTAGCATGACAATAATGAAAATTTGAAGTTGAAATAATTAAGTGTAATGATTTTATGTGCATTCCCCCATCCTGTTTGAAGACCACTCTTTCTTTACCTCATGAGTGGTTCTCTCTGGTTACGCATAAGCCTTAAGGTAACTTCACAAGCTCTCCTGAAGAGGCCTTCTGTGCCCATTGGACCCATCGCATTGACCATGTTATGAGTAAGGCGAAATGGAACAATTTCCGGAAAATCAAAAGTTTCTCCCTTTAAATGAATATAAGAGAAATAAGTTCAGTAACAAATGAACTCTCAAAATGGAATGCAGTAGATTCTTATATCACGTGTATTATGCAATTATACAAGAAATTTTATTTAAGTTATACTATTATAATGTGAGTAGAGCTTATTTCATGCCTTTCAAAATTACTTTGGTGTTTGTGTACAGACTGGCTGATTGTTTTGCTGTTAACCAACATTAAATGTAATATAAATGTAAAAATGGAAACCATATTTGTGATTTCTATTACTGGATGTTGAAAATATTCAATACATGGAAGAGCTTCTTTAAATAGTTCATGGCTACATAAAAACAAATGTTTCAGGTGTTTGGGTCTGTGATGGAATTAAGCAGAGTAGATTCATGCAAAAGCAGTTTGGCAATTGGGGGGGAAATCAAAGGACATTAAAAGTTGGAGAGAGATAGGGAAGGAAAAGAAGAAAGATGCTGGGAACATTGGGGGACACTGGAGTCTGTTGTTTTGAGAAATCGGTAGGTGAATGAAGTGATGAAAATTAGGGGTGGGCAGTCTGATATGATGTGTTACTCTAGGGTACTGGGATTTGAGGGAGTTAAGGTAGTCCAATTGAATATAATATTTTGGGACTTCAGCAACAGAGATGAAGAGAAAGATGGGGAAATGTTAGAAAAATAAATGACTAGGCATGGGAGAAGCTCACTTCAGGCATTGGTATTAGCAGCTCAAGGGAGGGAAGGAGAAGGGAAAATGCTGGAAGGGAGATGGGGTTGAATAAACACTTCTAGAAGCTGGTGAGGGGGAGATGGGAGAGAGATTTTATTACCAGTGTTGGCCTACTTGCCTAATCAAGTTTGTTTTGTTGAGAACCTAAAGAAGCTAAGATTTCTAGTTTTTTCTTCTGCTAAATGTGGGTGGTTCAAATGTGGGTTTGTTTTGTTGAGAACCTAAAGAAACTAAGATTTCTAGCTTTTTCTTCTGCTAAATGTGAGTGGTTCAAAATGATTTGGTAGATCCTCCAGATTCCAGAACATATTGATTTTGTTCTGGGTTCCAGACAAAACATTATTCCCATTGAAGTACACCCCTTTGGGAGGCTTTCTACCCTTAAAGACAGTCTAGATAGGTTTAAATAAATAAAGTGACTGTGTATTGATACGTTTTCTCCCTGGAAGTTAAAAGAACATTTTTTTATATTGGAAGTATTGTTTGCAAAGACTGAAAGTTAAACTTGCCTGGAAAAATTTGAAGACTACTGCAGTCAGGTAGGCATGACTGCAATTCAGATGTAATTGTTATGCCAACATACTTTGGAATTAAAAATATTTTAAATTCAATATTTAGCTGCTCACCTTATTAAACAGACAGTTGAAATCTACATGCACACATTCACCAGTTAGAGAATCAAACAGAATGTTTTCTCCATGACGGTCCCCAAGACCCAGCATGTATCCGACCATTGACATAACTGCAGTGGAACGACAATAGGCTGATCTGCTGCTGTACCTACAGAAAAAATAAAAATCAAAGATACCTTATAGATGCTTGGTCATTTTGTAATAATTGTTGGTGGCCCGACAATTTGTGCACTCAGTAAAAACATAAAAAAATGTATAGTTTATGATGATTACTACAGGCAACCCTCAACTTATGACCACAATTGGGAATGGAACTTTCATTGCTAAGCAAGGTGTTTGTTAAGTAAGCTACAACCAATATTACAACGTTTTTTTTTGTTGTTGTGGTCATTAAGTGTATCATGTGTCATTAAATGAATCTTGAGGGTAAGTGAATCCAGCTTCCCCTATTGATTTTTGCTTGCCGGAAGCCAGCTGGGAAAATTGCATGTCGAAACCATGTGATTGCAGGACACTACAATTGTTGCAAATAAATACCAGCTGCTAAGCTCCTGAATTTTGATTATGTGACTGTGGAGAAACTGCAATGGTCATAAGTGTGAAGGCAAGTCACAAGTGTGAAGACCAGTGGTAAGTCACTTTTTTCAACACCATCATAACATCTAATGGTTGCTAAACAAATATTTGGAAGCCAAGGAATACCATAGGTAGGCAATCAGATTTTCTTTTTAAATTGTAGATATTATTGTAGTGTAATTCGGACTGTATATAAATGTATATTTATTACATTTATATACCACTCAACTCCCAAAAACGGTAGAAAAATATACTGACCATGAGGTAGGATCAGGGAATTTTCTCAGAAACCATTCATGAAAAATTGGAGGATGCCGAGGAAGTAGTGTTTCTTTGAAAACTTTCAGCTTTTCAGATAAAGGTGCTGTCTTTGGAATAATACACTGACGTAGCTCTTTACCAGTCATGTAGATGCCTGTAAAAGAAAAACAAATATACCATATTTTTTGGACTATAAGACGCACCGGACTATAAGACGCACCTAGATTTAGAGGAGGAAAACAAGAAAAAAAATATTTTTTGGCCTGGCCTCCAGAAGCACTTTCCCGAACTCTCCACATGTCCTGTTTTAGCCAAAAACAGGCCTGTTTTTGACCTGTAGAGTGCTTCTGGGGGCCAGGCAGAACAAAAATGGGGTGTACGGAGGGTTCAGGAGGTCAAAAACAGGGCTGGGGGGGGAACTAGACACTCGGAGGGTTCGGGAGGTCAAAAACAGGCCCGTATTCGGCCTATATGGACAGATATTTCCACCCATTGGGCTGGGGGGAGTGTGTCTTACAGTCCAAAAAATACAGTAATTACCCTGCATATTCTGTGACAAATATAAACAGTAACTGTTGGAGAAGCATTGCAAAGAGTCACTGTATTCATTATTTCTCCTTCCCTATCCTTCATTTTATCTTTTCACTCACACATTTTAAAGATAAAATCATCATTATTTTACCTTTTTCTTTGTATAATTTGATTAGGATATTTCGCAAACCAGCAGTGTTGTTCACCCATTCAATGATTCCACATTCCTCATTCAGAGGAATAACAGCATAGGTTCGGATGTGGAGTTCTCGTCTTCGTGACTCTGCATCTTTTCTTAAGCACTAGGGTAGAAACATAGCATGCTCCATAAGATTAATGTAAAACAGTACCTTTAATTTTCATTTTAATTAATTTCTCTGCCTCTTGTAATCCCAAATTAAAGGCTGTATATGTACATACGCACACACACACACACAAACATCAATTGCTTTATTTTCCCCCCAAAAAATCCAATATAATTAAAAGTTTATATACTGTACAATATTTCTGCTACCAAGACCACCTAAGCAATTAAAAATTTAAAACATAATTACAAAAATAATTTTAACAGAAAACAGTAATTTTGACAAAAGTATTGAATCTCTTTTAAAACAAAATGCTGTTCCCATTCATTCAAAATTTGGCAAACGAACCAAAATGACTTTATAAATACGGAAAGACAAATAATCTGGGTTCCTTTTAAGCAAAGAAGCCTTGCATATCTGATTAGATTTTAAATATGTATTTCCATCAGTACCACTATAGTATTAGAAAGTTTTGCTGAAATTTATATTCAAAATCAGCTTTTCATAAAACACATAATATTATATCTTTTAGAAAGAAGACCATTACTCAATATATTAAATCAGACTTGATTAAAACCAGAAAGCCTTCTCAGGTTATAGGCAAAATATTTAACAGCAAGTAAGTCATTGATTTATAAACCTGCATTGTTTAGAATGGGGACAGACAGAGGAACTGCAAGCAAGCATATTTGGGTAAATCAGTTCTGGTTAATCATTATACACAAACATGGTCACTGATAATGCTGATACTAAGAAAACATTTAGTGGATTCTCAGCAGCAAGTTTGCCACACATCCAGAAAAACGTTTAGAATTTAACCTTATTTATGAGGGAGTTGAATTCCATGAGTCGACAGTCTTTTCTAAGATCATCTTTTGGCTTACACATCATGATATAAGATTTCCCATCTGAACCTTTTAAAGTAATCTTCTTGGGCTTCTGAAGAGATGGAAGGATTTCAACCTACAATTAAAAAGAGGCACAGTTCTTTCAAACAGTCTCAGCCAACATACAGTATCTCACAGATATGTTGCTACTGTGAGGAAAATAGTCTGATTTAAAATTATTCATTTAACAATGGTTCAAAGTTACAATGGTGCTAAAAAAATTGACATGACCTGTTCTCAAGATTACACCCGTGACATCATCCCTGGGGTCATGTGATGACAATCCAAGCATTTGCTAATAGGCTCACATTTATGACAATTTCAGGGTCTTGCGGTCATGTGATCATGATTTGCAACTTCCCAAATGGCTTCTGATAAGCAAAGCCAATGGGGGAGGGGGAGGGGGGCTGGATTAGCTTAATAATTACAGTAAAAAAATGATAAAATCAGGTCCATTCATGTGATGACTTGCTTAATTACTGCATCACTTAGCAACTGAAATTTTGGTCCCAATTGTGGTCATGAGTCAAGGACTACTGTTTGCTGCCTTGAGGTCTGAAGAAAAGACATGGCATAACACTAAGAAATAATTTCTTTTAAAGACTTGATTTCTTTTTTCCATTTTACTTTGGCTACCAAGAAAATAAATTTAAGCCAAGTTATAAAAATGCAAATTAGTTTAGGAGACTTTTCTATTGTGATGTTTTCCCTTTGGAGCATGATCCCACTCGAGCTGAACACCTGAACACTACAGGCATTATGGAAAATGTAGCTTTGTCTCTACATTTGGCAATCCAGCTGTAGAACTGAATATGATGGATTGTACTCTGAGGTGGATTGTGACTATGTTTTTATATTTCAATATGATTTTAACATGGTTTTGTATCCTTGTCCTTTTTATTTCCATTTCTTTATTTTTCTTGATGTTCTTTTAATTGTTGTGAGACACCCAGACTCATTTTTGTGGGATAGGTGGTTAAATATTTATTTATTAAATGTATATGCTGCCAACTTATTACTGAAATACTTATATAAGTCGAACAAGCAAACAAACAAATAAGGATTAATAGATACTAACAGTATCGTCAAAACTTTCAATGTAAGCCCAACATCCAGGAAATGGATCATGATTGGAATGTGTTCCAGGAACTGAAGGAAGAGTTGGTATCATTACAGATTGTAAAGGAATAAGAATCTGACTAAATGTTTGGTCTTCTACCAGCCTCTTGAGGTTTTTGAAATGAATAGCCATACTTAAAGTGGAGGTGTTTCCATCGACCTGAAAAAATTTTTAAAAAGTAATCAAATGCAAAGATTCAAGCATGTAATTATCTTAAGTATAACTTTAATGTCCACATGGTTTTTTCAAACTCATCATTATGAAATTTAGGATGTAATTTCAATCCCAGAACAAATTGCAACATTATTATAATGCTGAATATAATAATGCAATGATATATTTGAATATATCTACTGAAAATGTTTTGAGTGTTCCTATCTTTTGAAAATAAATGATATCCAACTAGTGTCCTGCAGCCAAAAACATGTATCTATCAATGGGAAGAGGGCACAATTTTCAGCCATTAGCCCTCTTTTCCGACTCTATGCCATATTAGTCCTGGAACACTATCATCTCTAATAGTCTTTAGATGAATCCTACCTGAACCTATCATACAGGTATATAATAAACTGAAATCTTACATAATTAAGCCAAATGACCGAAGAATAAAAACATCTGGTAATGTTCCTTTACTAGGTCCCTAAGTACTTACAAACTTTTGTACATAAATATGGCCATTAACCAATTGTTTTAGCATGACACTGATGATTGTCAAGAAGATAGCCAGAAAAGGGGCAATTATTTAGAAAAAAGAGAGAGAAAATAAATGATGCCCTAGAGCTACAGAAGGATCTTAAAATGAAATAAAGGCAATCACATCAAAGCAGGCAATTAAATTTTCACTGGAATTTTGTATTTCAATTCTTGGTATGCTTCAGAACAATACAATAAAAGTTTTATAAGTTTAGTTTTAAAAAACTAGACATTTGACACCTTAATCCTTTGACTTATAAAACAAAAGAACAAACATTATTGGTTATGGGGATGGAAGTAATAGCTAACAAGTATTCTCAGATATTAATTACACTTCAAAAAAGCTTAGAAAAATCACAAAATCTGCTTTAAAAAGATTGGAGTTTTCAGGAGTGTAGGAATTTGCACTGAAATATCTCTCTGCCAACTATTCTTTTGCTCTTGCCTTCAAAATAGTTGCTTCTGAGAGGTCCTTGGTGCTCTCTGAGCTTGGTTATTTTCTTGCAGACATTTCATTACCCAAACTAGGTAACATCATCAGAGTTTGGGTAACAAAATGTCTGCAAGAAAACAACCAAGCTCAGAGAGCACCAAGGACCCCTCATTTCAACCTTGAGCTACAAATATTCTCCTTTATTGATTGTTGCTTCTTTTAATTACCTAAAGCATATTTAAGAACACTTATGTTGATGATCTTAGTTTAGATTTCAGTCAAGAATTCCTAGTTTGGTTATGTTTTCAAATCCACCAAAATCCACGACATGAACAAGTTAAATCCAATCCTTTATAATAGATCGTAATTTATTTATAGATTATAACAAAGAACACACTGGAACGAATAATCTGATTTCACAAAATAAAGATTTTTAATCTATCAGGAATATTAAATTATAGAAAATGAGATAGTTTTGTGCAGTATATGCATTACCGATTTGTTACAAAGTTCTAGGAGTTTATCTGTCAGGCGAGCTGCATCCACAATAAACTTGCCCAAAGATGCCTTCATATTAATAGCTTTGTTTAAGATTTCTTTGCACCTGGTGGCCCGCATTGGATAGGATGACTGCAGAAAATATAATTTATTGAGTTTTAATGTTATCCTTCAAATTTCCAGAGCAACTGACAATTACACACAAAAATTACAACAAAACAATGGCATCAAAATAAATTCAGAAGTTAAAGCTTTACAAAGAATTATTTTTTTTTGCATGGAATGTAAAAGGCTTGTAAAAGGAATGTAAATTTGCATGGAGTCTCACATCCCACAGAAACAAAGTAAAGACAAAAACAGAGCAACTCTTCTTCCTCATAGCTATCTATTTCAGTTTAGATATGAGTCCTTGAGGGAGCATTGTGGAAAACAAATAGACTGTATATACACATCTTCGCTCCCAACACACTTTTTACATAAGTAGGTTCAACACCTGAAGAGGGCTATTGAAAATAATATATATATTAATTATATATTTTTTTCTCATTCTGGTTAATAGACTTGATTACCTAGGTTACATATAAAATTTTTGCTCACAAGAAACATTTCAAGGAAGCATATCTACAAATGCAAAAGTTGAATCATTTTAATATTTCCTGTAAAAGGGGGGGGGGACTTCTAGCTAAATCAAAAATGGAACAACATTAATGAAGGTACCTTAGATACTGCAGTCATCATCCACATAGCTTGTTGAGGATAAGCTAGAAAAACTTTAGCAATGATTGCCATAAGAACAAGGAAGACCTCATCATGTGAATGGCAGATTCGGGAAATCAGCTGAGAAAACGCTGTCAAAAACTGATAAGGGGCCAAGACTTGTGTATGTTCTGTAATCACTTTGTTAATTTTAGCCAAATCATTTTTCATTTGTGCACGATCATGGCGAACAGCTAGACAAAGTAATGTAAATCAGTATCTTATTTCATGGAAAAAAGAAACATGTACACAATTCCAAACCAAACATATTCCCAAAATGCAATTTTGATATCTATATCTTTAAAAAATCATCCTTCTTTATCCCTTATTCTGCAGCTGCATGTTGAAAATCTATTGAACATCCACAAGAACACATTTTTTTTAGTTATATCCCTGTGTAGAATAATTTAATTTCATACAAATCATTTCACCAAGTTCCAGAAAATGCCATCTTATTCAACACAGTTCTTCTTCAATAACCATTACCTTGCATTTTAAATCAACATATCTAAAAGACAGACCAAAGCATATTAAAAATGGACCAAAAAAAAAAAGGAATATATCTTCCTTTTTTAATTTGGATTAGATTAAATTAGTCACACAAGGTATCTCCCTATTCGGGTAACATTTTATTCTCTCCTCTTTCTCATACACAAGGACCTCACAATCTTACTTATTCTTACATATTTACACTTAGCATACACTTCACATGACCCAATCTGTAGTTCGCTCAAATCTGTATCAGCTAAACCTCAATACAAAAAGAGTACTTTTTTTAATGTCTTACCTTTCTCATATTCATATGCTTTTGCTCCGAAGTCTAGCCACAAAGACAACATTCTTGGCATTGACTGGTATATGAATTGATTTCCAAAATACAAAGATCTGAAATTAAAATACCACCTTGCAAAATGTGTATTTTATCGATGTCCTTTTTCTTCTGCAGTTTGTTTTCACTTTATCTCACATTAGTGGTTTTAAATTACATTTTATTTGACATGTTTCAAGAACAGAAAAAAGTGCAAAGATATAAAATTACTACTTTATTGGTATAGTTTATAAGAATTGGCAGCTTTTATATCTAACTTTGGATATTTAAAATCCCCTATCTAAGATTATAAATACATTATATAGAAAATGATTTACAATGTACTCTTTTTGGAAGGGATATCTAGTTTATTATACTTTTTTTTTTAGCTTTTTGCCCTGCGCATTAATTTATATACAAATGTTGAAACTTCCAAATTGATCGTTAAATGAGAACTACCTGTTGTTGGCCTATGGCCACACGCCAAGCCATGCACACTGATGTTGGCATTTAAGAGGAATACCAGTTCCCACACTGTTAAACTGGCATTAATCTAGTAAAATCCGTAAAATGTTAATAAATATCAGTATCTAGAATTACCTGAAAGAATGGGAAAAGAGGGGAAAATAAATATAAATAAACAAAGATCACTATATGCATTTATTGAACTAACCTTCCAAAATGAATAACAATGTATTTGATCAGGTCTCCCTGCTTTTCCATCTTGTTCTCTGTTACCGTAGGCATCACTTTATCATAGTATTTAGCAAGATAAAAATGCCCATTCTCCCATTCTGGCAAACAGGTGGTGACATCCTGAGGGGAAAAAATATAGGTAATCAGTTTATTTATAGTAGTAATTAAAATTTAGTTCTATGAGTCAATCATTACTTCAAACATTTATAAACTCCTTCTAGGTTTATGCCACTCCAAAGTAATATAAATCCTAAAATAGAAAAATAAAAAACAAGATATACAGGTTGCACCCAAAGAAAGCTGATGTGAACAAAAGTGATCTACTTAAAGTTTTAAAGTTACATTATTTAAATGTTCCACTTTTAGCACTTACCTTATATTTTTTCATTACTGCATTACTCTCAAAGTTGGCTGTTTCTTCCATAAATCTTCCCACCAGTAACAGGGCTTGCCCATGAATGAGCTTACTTTTAGCATCACATAATTCTTGACTATCTGGAAAACATAGCTCAACTCCCTTTTGAAGAATGATAAGACCTTGATGAGCCTCACCCTGAAAAAAAAGCAAAAAAATTAGTAGTCACATTACTAATTTTATCACAGAGGTTTTATAAATATATATTAGCTTTTATATTAATCACAGATAAAATCAATCTTTTCAGCATACAATCAAAAGCATCTGTCAAAGGAACATGGACAAACGACAAAATGTATGAAACAGAAATAGTTACTAAATTAATTTATCCTTGTGATGGGGGTTGAAAGTTACTACTTTATATATTTCTTTACTCTTTATTTATCTTTATACTCTCTTCTAGAGCACTGATTATGTTATCTAGTTAGTAATGAAACATCTGCAAGAAAACAACCAAGCTCAGAGAGCACCAAGGACCCCACACTTTCTTTAATATATAATTATAATTTTTCTTTCTTCTTTTTCCCTACACTTTTATGCTATTTTCTTTCTATTTTTGTTTACATTGTTTTGTGTTGTTTGTTTTGCCGTGGTGACACAGTGGTTAAAATGCAGTATTGCAGGCTAATTCTGCCCACAGCTAGGATTTCAATTCTGACCGGCTCAAGGTTGACTCAGTCTTCCATCCTTACAAGGTTGATAAAATGAGGTCCCAGATTGTTTGGGGCAAAATGCTGACTCTGTAAACTGCTTAGAGAGTGCTGTAAGGTATTATGGAACATTATGTAAGTCTAAGAACTATTACTATTACAATCAATATTCTTATATGTAAAAGGAACATTGTGCCACTTTGTAAAAAGTCTATCATACACTCTCATCTAAATACTATTTTGCCTTGGAGAAAAACCTTCTTAATACAAATCTTTAAACTGTAATATTAAACACTACAAAATATTTTTTCTGACTAAATTTCATTTAGTTCAGGATGAATAAGCTTAAATATTGTCCATTAATATGTGATGAAAACTCAAATATAGAAGAAGTCACATTAATTCATATTTACCTTAGACCAGAGCCACTTTGCTCTTTCCACATAAAGTTCAGATAACTTGGATTCTCCAGCATTGAGGAGAGCATTATAGGCTGTTTGGTGATGACCAGCTTTACGTGCTACTCTGGCACTTTGGAGCCAACATTCTCCCATTTGCTCATTGGAATCCTCTCTATAGGAATATACATTATCAAAAATATACTGAAACACTCACGACATTCCATGTGTGCCAGAGAATAAATTCTACATAGTTACAACTCCTACAGTCTTCAGATATTTTGCATCTATTAGTTTAGGGATGAATTGAAACTAATAATTTAAAGTAACAACACTACAAAAATTTGACCCCTTTGTAGTTTCCTATAAGAGCTATTTATAAGGAATTTTACTTAGCTTGTAATATTATTTATGTTAGTATGACTTTCTGTATACCATCACTGTGAAAAAAGGACCATAACCTACTAAATTAGAATGTGGATAATATTTTTTATTTTATTTCAACAGGCATTAAGGTGAACTCAATATGCTTGACAATCCAAGCTAGTGTAAATGGTTTTGCACTTCATGTGGTATTTTACTTTCTTATCATTTTAATTTCACTTTCTTTCAAGCTTTCATTAATATTTGGTAAATGACTGGGTTGTATACTAATAGCTGCCTAGGAATATTCTTCTCTATAATTTTCATGATTTATAAAACAGCATGGTTGCATTCATTGCCATCAGATGAGTGAAATTCTAATAGAACAGAATTCTATTGGAATAGAAAAAGTTCCCAGATGTTGGAAAGGAACAACAAATAAAGTCTTCTGTAACCTGTTCATTTGTTTCAATAGGTATGGTTAGCCATGATGGCAAAGGCCTTTGCTCCCCCCAGTGAGATGTTCTAATGTTGTTATAATAAAGTATCATAAATACAAAAACTGTGCAGATTCAGCAATATTTAAACACTGGATAGTGCCTCTGCCTCACAAATATTTATTATACTATTCCTCTCTTTTATTTATTTTTTGTTGACTTAAAGCAATGTACATATCATATGCTCTTTATTTGGCTCACAATAAATAGCTCAATAACTTAGTATCAAACTGACTTCTGAAGGAAAAAATCTGTCCTCTGAAGATTATGTAAATACACCTATAAATTTAATGTATTAAAAATTGTGACCTAAACATATCTTGAAAGCCAATCTGATAGCTTATCTATCTAAACCTCCAGTCAGCTATATGCTAGTTTGCTATCTATTATCTAAATTGTCATTCCATAAAATTGTTGCAAAATCAGGATCATGTAACTCTTCTGAGCTCCTTTTAGAAAGTACAATTTTGCATTTGTTTTGTAAAAGTAATCGGAACTGATACTTCCTTTATTAACTATACTTTAGTCCATTTTAATTTGTAATTCACATAATAAAGAGAGAAAGACAGGATGGGAGAAAAAAGGTTCCATGGCAGAAATCACCTTTTGACCAGGCCAAGCAGAGCCCGTCTAAATGCCAGGATTGGCTCTTTAGTTCTGTATGAATTTTGTGTCATTTCTAAACGAGCATGCCAGTTCAAAGAATCTTTACCATAGTAATCATCAGGTTTTTGAAGCAGGGATCCAACACTGTGCTCCAGCTCACAAAGCATATGTAACCTATGATTTAAGTATATTTATCTATTAAAAGAGTATTTGGAAAGCTACAGACTTTAGAGATTGCATTATAATTTTGCCATACTGTCATTTCAGTGACTACAAGGATAGTTCATCTTTAGAAAATTATTTTAATGGAAAAATGACATTAAAATACCACAATGTTAAAAACCTGATTTAATTCGGATTAAGAAGAGCTCATTCTAGCTGGCTAGGTGGAGAAATTCTGGGAGTTGAAGTCCACATGCCTTAAAGTTGCCAAGGATGAGAAACACTGGCCTAGAGAGCCTGAAATTCCCTTGTGAATCTAGTGCTGCCAAGTGTAAAACACACAATTTAAATCTCTTAAAACTTTTATACAGATTTGCCCAATACAAGGGAATCACAAAATTTTAAATTCACCATTTTTATATTTGTTTTATTGGAAATTTGACCTGACACTTTTCTCTGTCCCAGAACTATTTTAAAAAACTCATTGTTGAACTTAAGAAAAAGTCAAAAGAAAGAATGGTTAAGAAAAAATACAATATATTAAAAGTATATTAAAACAGCAAGATAATATTAAGTTTTGGAGGAAATATGCAGAAAAAAATTGAATGTTTATTATTAAATAGCTATTTAAACATATTAAAAATACCTGATAATATATTCGTATCCTCGTTGGTAGGAGCCCCTTTCAAAACTTGCTGCTGAAAGAGGAACTATCTGTTCTGCTCGAACAGTTCTCAAAGTTTCATAGAAAGTGGCAGCTTCTTTCTTTTTGGCTGACAGCAGCAACTGTCCAAGCCTAATACTCCATGTATTAGACTTCCCATCTAATTAAAGGAAGGTCAGTGGGAGAACCAAAATTTCATGTTAATATAGTCAACACTTCTGATACACACACACACACACTTACCAGAATGTTGTAACAGAACCAGTTGTAAACATTCCAGTTCTTATCTAAAATGTCACAAATTATATTAATGTTGGTATTTTAGTTGCCACAGTTATGCCAGAACATTTTTTGAGACTTCCTATAAAAACTTATTAACAAAATGAGCGTAAGATTTCCATACTGGGCAAGGTGATGAACTAGAAGATGCCAATTTTCCTTCAAGCTCTTAATTTCCATAGTTCTATGATGTGTTAATGTGCTAAATCATTCAATGTTAACAAGATTTTTGAAGTGTGTGTGTGTGTGTGTGTGAGGGGGGGGGAGGGAGGGAGGGAGGGAGAGAGAGAAACCATTTAGATCATGAGTTGGGATGAATATGGCAGCATCTGACACTGCCAAACAACAATATTTTAATTAAATATAAAATATTTTACTTGTTTTTTGAAATAGCTAAGATTTTGGTATGACACACAAGATATTGTAAGGGCATATGACTTCCATATTATTTCAGCATGTTTCCATTTTGGGAGGGAGACCACATTTGGAGCATTGTGCTATTTCCAATTTCACAGTGAACATACAGGAGGCTTAATTTATCAGATCAGACAACTTGGACATCTCTCTTAGGACTGTCTTCATAACTGATGTGGGACCCACTATATGTTTTGACCTAAACTGAGGACATTTCTCCAGATGCTTTCTGCTATTGTGTGCTTGAAGGGGATGGTTGCAAACTACACTTCTACCAAGTAAAGTAAAGTAAAAATCCCAAACCTCAAGATGATTTTTTTTAATGAAGATGGGAATGTTAGCTAACTTAAAATATATAAAATCAGTACAAAATCCTTACTATTTTCTCTACTGTATAGTACAGAAATAGTAAGGATGCTACTAAATTGATGCTCGTATTGCAATAGACAGTATTTATTAATAAAACAAATCCAATTCAAACAATCTCATGAAGCCTTCTGAATGTGATCGGAAGAATCTGAGGAATTTGGAACAACTGGAAAACTCAGTTGCTCTGTGAGTGAGATGGACAGTCCTTAAATAAAATAAATAAAAATGAGAAACAATATTACTGAATTTTGGCCTCATACTGCTTACGGCCGGTATCTTCTATATTCCCTCCAATAATCAAGAGCAAATTAAGATAAAATTCGTATTTAACAAATATCACATCTTTATTCCAACAACCTGCAGCTAAATAATTTTCCAGGGAATCCCACTGTGTCAATTTCCAGGCAGCTTCTACTCTGTAGCTGTTTAATTCAGGTGTCCATTCAGGTCTAGTAAAAGAGAAAGGATGGTTAGATAAAGATATATAATAGAAATAGCACGAGAGCCAGTTTGGTTAATGTACTAGTCCAAAAATCTGTAGACCATTAGTTCTACTCCTGCTTTAGGTGCAGCCACATATTTTCCCAGAAAATCATAATGACAAAAATAGTATGGTTGATCAATTCTCCTTGTTGGTAAAAATAGGTGATACACCCATACAGTCTATTTCCTGCCATCTACGATTCTACTCCATTTCTACCTACGTGAATGGCTGAAGAAATTAATAAGGGTGCAGCTAATGAAATTTCTTTTCAAGCAGAATTTGAAGTTATAATGAACTCAATTAGTTATAAATTATTACTGTTACTTTACTTACAATCCGGGCAACTAATGGAAAGGAATTGGAGAAAAGAGTTTCAGTTTCTGGGTAAACCTGGCAGCCAGTCCAGGATTTCTGGAAATGCTTATTCTATCTGCACTAGATTTGTACATATTTCTCATACACAATAAGGCACAAGTGAGTCACTTTACCTTTTAGCAAGTACTCCATTCACTTGAGTGATTACAGTAGAGAATTGACCAAGACCTAACATGGATTTCACCACACCCTGATAATGAATTATCTAGAAGGAAGCAGAATAACAAATAACAATTATAACTTTTCAGTCCATTATACTCTGTAAGATGCATATAAATTCTGCAACTCATCAAGTCTTATTCACAACCACATACTATAAATTAGTTTAATCCTGAAACCTAACTTTTCTTTTTGTCTTCAAAAAAACCAAAACCCAGCTATGATTGTCCATGGACTTTTATTATTGAATGAAAATTTGATCATGTCTCATTCTGATTGTCATCCTAGTGTGGCCTGCTTTACAAAGAATAAGGTGACTCATACCTCAATATCTTACAAGCAAGAAAATGGCACAAGGAAAAAAAAAGAATTTGTCATGTCTTTAATGATATGTCTTTACGTTTTTTTCCCATGTGTCACCAATGTACTATGTACTTCTAAATTCATCTAAAAATGCATAGAATAAGAAAAGAAGGACAGCAAAGATAGCAAGAGATGGGTTGATAGATGTAGCTACTTATATATTAAAAAACAATTACACTTAGGAATAAGAATTTTTTAGAATACAGAATATGCTTTCACTGTTTACCAGAAGGCAAACTATGTCCACAGTCATTTTTCTGACTGGTTATGTATCTCTCTCCTTCCAATACTTTATTCTGTTTTTTATGCTTCCAACACCTGTAGCCTAAGGCAACTGCCTTATATTGCCCAAGTGACTGTTCCTTCTTACTTCTGATATTTTCAGATATTATCTCTGTTAGTCATATCTGTCCAAATTTCATTCTATCTTACAAAGAAATTAAACATTTGAAAACTATCTCATTTCTAGTTGTTCTGTCCCTACTCATATGAACAAAACATTTGGTTCCAGACACTGATTTACTATTTCCCCCCATAATCATTTTATGCCCTTGAATACTTCCTCCATTACAATTTAAGGCCCCGGTGGCTCAGCAGACTAAAAGCATTGTGATTAACACCAGCTGTCTGCAATTACTGTAAGTTCGAATCTCACCAGGCTCAAGGTTGACTCAGTCTTCCATCCTTTCTAAGGTAGGTTAAATGAGGACCCAGTTTATGGGGGCAATAAGCTGACTTTGTATAAATATACAAAAGTATGAAGGCTATTGCTTAACACATTGTAAGCCGCCCTGAGTCTCCGGAGAAGGGTGGCATATAAATCAAATTAAAAAAAAAAAATTAAAAACACAGCCAATCCATTTATAATCTGTTTTAATTTTTAATCAAGCAAAAGCTTCTGCTTGCTGGATTGGGTTTTACACCTTTGCAAAAGAGACACACCTTGGTTTTTCTAGTTCAGAAACTTCCTTGTTGCCATGATTCTCTTGTGGTCAAGGAAGTTAACAAATTATATTATATGTCATAAACACTTATAAGAGTTATTTTAAAATAAGCCCGAAATAGAAACAGGTAATTTTTGGTTACCTGTTCTGGTTCTAGTTGAATTGCTCTATCATAGCAAGCAGTGGCATCTCTCAACAACCCAATGCTTTCGTGTTCAAGAATTTGTTCTTTGAGAGATGGCTCAGCCTTCCGTAACGCACTCACTCCTTCTACAGCATCTGGTTCATGCATTGCTGCATAGAGTTTCTTTGAGTAAAGAGAAAAACATTTGCCATTGGATGTTTTGCCAAAAAGTCACATGTGAAATTTAATTAACTTTAAGGACATCTTTGTGTTCTATCATTATATTCAAGATTCGTTCTATAATTTTAATGTATTGCTAACATTAGGAAACATTTCATTTTTCTTTTGTTTTTGCTCTGAATAAATTAATAGTACTGAAAATACTTTTCTTTTCTCAATCATATCTGACCTAAGAAATCTGATCTCAACATTTTTCTTTCAAAACACCTTACATAAAATTATATATACATCTAATTTTAAGTTTTTTTATTTTATGAAATGAGGACATTATTAGGGGAGGGAGGAGAAGAAATAGCAACTTTGGTATCCAATTAAAGCCCTAGTATAATAAAATGGGGGAAATGACACAATATAACATAGAAATTGCATTTCATTCTATTTTAAAACAAGTATTAAACCTGAAGAAAACCAAGATGCTTTTGAATGTCTTGTTTCTTTTCTATGATGAAAGATTCAAAGTGCATTACAGCTCTGGTGTAAGCTTTGGAGTGAAAAGAAGCCACAGCCAATGTGTCCTGGGGTATGAGGTCAAGAAAGCGAGCTACATTTTGATATTCTTCATATTCTTCTTTTGATGCTATAAATAAAGAGTTTTAAAAGGGCACATTAAACTTCATCTTTCAAAATGCCAATCTTAAGTGCTGTAAGAATGAAGCATGTAAGGTATCATAAAACAGATCATTCATTACAGTTGGCATCAGAAACCAAAGGCAGGACTTTTTCAACTAGAACAGCTTCCCACTAGCATCCTCCCTCCACCACAATATTCACAAGAAAGTGGATCTGCATGAGTCTCATAAAATATATTTTTTTCTCAAGGTTCTTCCTGAAATTTTAATTCATCTTCTAATCTATGCTTAAATTTTGGACTGTCTGTATGCGGATTGCAGCAAACATTTTAAAAGGTGCTTTATAAAGACATTACAAAACTTATCTTTGAGATGTTATAGTTAATGTGTCGTTGCAAAGATATGGCTAGCACATGGGTGTCCAACCTTTTGGCTTGCGTGGGTCGCACTGAGAGACAAGGAATTGTCTTGGGTCGCAGATAAAACATATAATATAGTTAATATATATAAATCACATAATAATGTTGAAAGTTTATGATCTTGTGCGGCTGCAATACTAGCTGTCCAGGGCTGCATGTGGCCCATGGGCCGCAGGTTGGACTAGGGTCTGTGTGCAATGCATATAATATAGTGGTGCTTAAAGATTTGCAGATGTTTATAAAAATTTTAATATTTATTGAACATTTTGTCATTCTGTTAAATCAGTATTGAGCAAAGAAATCCTTTCTTCTACTTTCATCAGGTGAGATAAAATTCTTTATCAAAGGTATGGCTACATGAGTTTGGAATAACTGAGAATGTTGGGAATTTTTTACATTTACTTATAAAAGCAATTCTTGTTTAAAATATTTTTCTTCCTTATTAAAGCTTCAATACATCCTGTATTTTTTCTGCTTCTGGCCAAATAATGAAGTTCTTTCGAAGGCGATTAAATACAGTTACAAATCAGAGGTAATTCAACTGAAGCAAAGGGGAATACCAACCTGATAATTCCGTAAGGTCTTTATTTGACTTGCCAGCAGCTTTTTCTACACTCAATTTTTGAAATTTATACCTAGCCCAGTGTGTTAAATGGTCAAGCATAGAAAACACTGTCTGGGTGCTTAAATGACTTAGATCAGATGCACTGTCTTCACATCGTCTTGTGCAGGTGTCATCATTTTTCAAAACAGCCATGATTTCTGCATAAACCTAGACAGCATGATATTTTAAAATTTCTTGGAATTTAGATTATTATTCAAGCTGGCTCAAACTAGAAAAAGAGCTAGTTAGCACCATGAGAAACTTAATGTGAAACACTTCCCTGCAGTTCCATAAATATAAAAAGATAAATATTTTTTAAAAAGACAAACATCAAAGCTTATTCAGTGTTTCATGACTATTCTGTGCATTTCCACCTAATTCAAGCATTAATCAAGATGAACCATCCTTACTTGGAGCCCCCAATGTGCTTTCCAGTTTTTTAGGAGACCTCAGAATATAACCATAAAAAAAATTCCAGACTTTAAAGCAAGAGTGGATAACCCACTCCATCTAAACCAAACTCCAAGTTTTTGCAAGACTTGGAAGCCTCTAAGGTTGTATAGCCATAGCCAATATTCAGTGGCAAATCACTGGATTTTGGCTGTCTATTGTTTTGCTTTTAACAAATAACTGATAAGTCTCTGGTAACTCTTTACCTCACTAAAACAAAAAATGCAAATTAGCAGATATTTCAGTCCTGTCCAAACTAATTGTGATATAATCCTATCAATAAGCATATACTTAAAAAAAAAAAAAAAAGAGTAACAAACGAAACAGTATTTATTCACAATACTTTTCTGCTGTTGCAAGACACTTTATTAATGCAATGAGTATCACATTAAATAACATTATGATTTATTGTTATGTATGAATTTGGAAATATGTCTGGTTCAGAAATGAGAAGAAAATTTTGAAGTATTGTTCAGAATACTTCATACTGATTCAAGTATAATGGTATGCTGACAATAGTTACCAGGGCAAAGTTATCCTACTTTCAGTCTAGCAGTCAAGTCCTTGACTTACGACTACAACAGAGCCCAAAATTTCTGTTGCTAAGTAAGGCAGTTGTTAAGCGAATCACTGTAGTTATTAAATGAATCATGCAATCATTAAGCAAATATAGCTTCCCCCATCCACTTTGCTTGTTGGAAGCCGGCTGGGAAAGTTACAAATGGTGATCACATGACAGCAGGATAGTGGTACTGTCATAAATACATGCCAGTTGCTAAGTGCCCACATTTTAATTATGTGACCATGGAGATGCTGCAAGTCTTAAAAGTGTGAAAACTGGTCATACTGTGTCACTTTTTTTCAGTGCTATTGTATCTTCAAATGGCCACTAAATGGGTGGTTATAAGTCAAGGATTACATGTAATACTCTCTAACTTTTTCTTTGCAATAATATCTCCAATATATGATGATCTGAACATAGAATTAAGGTGAACAATTTAGAGATATATTGGGTTGATATAATAGCCAATGAGTGCAGTTGCAATGCCTCTTTAATAGGGGATCCAAGTCAAGGGATTCTCACCTCTTGTTGATCTTCCTGACTGCATCCCAAAAGGACGTATACAAGAATGTGAGGAAGAAGATAGACAGTCACTTTAAAGTCATTCTTCATAATTATACTGCAGCAATTAAAAACCTTACTGGCAAGATCATGTCGCACCTGGAACAAAGGTAACAGTTTGAATGTAAAATTTTGAGAGGAAAATGTGTTAAGGCTGGCATAGCTGATGAAAGTTGATAGACAATATTTTTTATAGAGAGCATCTAACTTAATTATTGGTTATTGTTCCTACCTTTGTTGTTAGATAGCCAGCCCAGCTTGCTGACCATTCTGCAAAGTTTTTGCCTAATTTGCTTAAGTAAATTGGCGTCTTCATTTTAGACCAATTTATAGCCTTTTGATAACTCTTGTATCTGTAAATGGAATTTCCAAAATTTGTTAAATCACATTATTTTAAGGACAATCAACCAACATTCTAGCATCACTACTTGAATTTAAACTATTCTTGTTGTTAGAAAAACTTCTCTAACACTCCACTGAAATCTGCATTCCTCTAACTAGTCCGCTTACACCTGAATGTGATTCAAGACAGGTTTTGAAGTCTCTCATGGGGTATACTATGTGTAATATTGAATATCAATTTAGTTATCTCTTAACAAAGTTAACCATTCTGATTTTTCTCATACTTTTATATACAATGTGGCTTTGAGTTTTGATCATCCTTGCTGTTTTCTCTGAACTTGTTTTAGTTTATTAGATTTATTCTTGAAATTACAGCAGCTGAAACTGCTCACTGATGTGCTATTAAGCTATTTAAATGACTGAACACAATATGTGAACCAATTTATGTAAAACAGAAAAATGTATGGGTTATGTAACTTTTCTTAATTATATAATTCTACTTAAAATTAGTACAAAAATTATACATATCTAATATTTACACAATATATAATTTGTATAAACTCATATTAGGAATTGTCTGCTAGCTTATTCAACTGTGTAATTCAGATGTGATGTACAATTTTGCTTAAGTAGAAAGTAGAGAAAGGCTATATTTAAAACTACCTTGATTTTTTAAAAATTTGAAGTAAAAAAACTAAATTTATTTTTCATACCGGGTTTTTAAATGAGGTTCCAATATTTCCTGAATATGTTCTGGAAACATTTTCCAAAGTGCTGCGCCTGCTTCAACAGTAGACATCTCACTAAGGTTATATATAGATAGCAGTTCCTTAAAAAACAAAATTAAGAATCCACATTTAATTATTTTTAAGAATTATAAAAATGAAAAATTCCATTGCTGATTAATAACCGACTGAAAAGTCTCTTTTGAGTCAAACTTGACACATGTTAATTACTATATAAACACATATGCAATTTTCTTACCAGGAAATGGTTAAGAAAATGGTTTCTTTTTTCCAGGATATATTCTTGACTCCTTTGTCCACCCTAATCCTGGAATTCCCTGCTGATCTTTCACTCAAGCCAATCTTGCTTAATGTTCTAAATAGCCAAAGTTGGTTAGATCTGCTACCTGTTGAGGCTTATTAGCCAATGAAAAGGTTCCAACCAAATTCTGACTCTATTGGCAAGGCAAAGCTCCAAAAATCTATAATTACCAAGATCAAACAACAATCTATGACTATATCTTACTAAGAAAATTATGCTTCAAAATGGTTTGTTTGTCCATAAGAAAGAACAATAGGCAACAGACTTGGGAGTTCTTTGGTTTTTGAATGAGTAACTAAGAAGCAGCAGTACCATTCTTTAGAATCCTGGTTTACTGTGACCATATTCTGACACCATGGTACTGAATAGCAATAGCCCTTAGACTTATATACTGCTTCATAGTGCTTTTACAACCCTCTCTAAGTGGTTTACAGAGTCAGCATATGGCCCGCAACAATCTGGGTCCTCATTTTACCCATCTCTGATGGATGGAAGGCTGAGTCAATCTTGAGCAGGTGAGATTCGATCTGCTGAACTGCAGCTGGCAGTCAGCTGAAGTAGCCTGCAGTACTGCACTCTAACCACAGTGCCACTTCGTGCACATCACAAATTCAGAAAACTGAATTTGTTTTTTTAATTTTTAAATGTTATTTAATAAGTAATAAATTAACAGAATACTAGGAAAGGAAATATCCTCACCTGAATAGCATATGAAGCAGAATCTTGAGCTCGGACATTGTCAGCATAAGCAAGGAATGCTCTTGTCAATTCCATGAGTAATCCATATGCAAAATTTGAATCTTCTACGCCCGCCTCAAAGCAAATGTCTTATGTTAATATTCTCATTCTCATTATCCAGGTCAAAATGTCATTATAAATTAAAATAAAATGTGTTGGAACTCCCAATAATAATGTTGCACAAATGATTTTCAGCAAAAAAACCCTATACTTGTTCAGTGATCAGGACTAAATGAAAATCAGAACAATCGCTCTAGCATTCTTGTGTCACATGGATGCTTAAACAGTAAGGGTGCACTGAAACAAGTAAATTATATACAACTACAGATTTTATCATTTTTTTCTTATATAAAATACCACACCTACCAGCATTAAAAATGTCAATGTTAGGATTACTTACCACAAACAGAAGTCCTTTTCCTTGGTTGTCACTTGTTGAGAAATCCAATCTACCTGGATCTATAGCTCCCAATTCTCCTAAACACTCCCCAGAGAGTAACCGTACATGAGAATTCACATCCTGACAGCCAATCAGGAGGACTGTCACCAGTCGAGAAACAACTGGCTCAACAGTTTCACTATCCGTTGAATATTTTATCAGAGTTTCCTAGGAAAAACAAAGAAAAAAAGAGTTAATAAATTATGTCCACAAACATCTGTTGGCTTTCACTGAATTACCATTCTTTTGTCATTCTTTCAAACAATACAGCATTAAAAAAAATTAATAAGAAATGTAGGAATGAAATAGAACAGTCTATTTAGGGGCATACTATAAAGTAGCCTTGGAAGAAGTAAGGAAGACCTATTAGTAAAATGTTGCTTTGCTGAAAAAAACCTTGCATTCTTTCTTGCAAACTATTTTCTTATCCAAGCATACTACAGAAACTTTTTTATCAGAGTGAACTACTCAATGACGAGATTTTTATTTCGTGGCATTTATTTATTCAGAAGGCATCCTTTTCCCTACACCCTGAAATGACAGAATTTATTTTATCTTTGCTTTGCTTTTGTTAAACTGGTTGACTCTAAGATGCTGTAAAAAATGAACATGGAACTATTTCCATCTCCAAAAGAATTTGATTGACAGGGTCTCTTCTCTAGGATTTTAGGTGGATTGAGGCTTTTTTCATTGTTTCTGCCAATATTTTTAATTTAAAATGCCAAGTATCCTTCTGCATGTGATGCATGACTCTGCCCCTGAAATATGGTCTCTGTCTCATACAGTTTCACCATCATGCACCAAATTCACCTCTTCCTTCCATGACACTTTTTCCCCCTTTCTTTAGCAAACAATACTAATCACGCAAAGAAATACATTGTATCTTGTCACTATTCCAAGATAGGAATCTATGTCTCTTGATAATCTGGACCATTTCAAATCCCTCATCACTGACTGCTGGCACTGAACGCTAGAATTGGAATCCAACAACTGGCAAATTGAAATTCTCAAATCATTTTCTAAGACACTGAAAAAGGAAAAGAGAGGAAATAAGAACGTAAGAGCTTTATACATTTAACCTCAATGGAACACACAGTTTTAGGTAGAAATTGGGAAAACATATAGATATGATTTCAAGACTATATGAATCAGTGATGTTGTACTTTGGTCATTATTAGGTTAAGATCCTCAGGATCTCCTTTTTTCAGAAATGCTGGCAAAACAGTAACAATAAATTAAGTGTAAGAAGATGGAGACAAATGCTTTAAAACTTTTGTAACATAGAAGTACCTCTATTTTAATTAAGTAAGAATCAAGAATTAAAATGGAAGAAATGCAATTTAGCTGTTTCAGATCAAGGGATAAAAATATTTTGTGTTTATACAAACAGTAATAGACTCATTAATTTTGCTGTTAATTATAAGAAAAAAGATCACAGCAAAACTTATGAGATTTCTTCTTCCATGTCTAGATCAAACTTTAAACTGCCAGAATGAAATTACCTATTTGGCTTTGTTGTTGGGCAAAAATAAGTCATTATCAATACCTGTTTTTGGTAGTGAGAACTAATGAGATGTAGAAATTATTAAGTTTATTTATATCCATAAAACTGTTTTGGAATATAGGTACTCCTCACTTAACAACTGCAATTGTGAACACCAAGTCTACTGTTAAGTGAAACATTTTATGACCATGACTTATGATTTACTGTCATTTGACACTGCTTGTTAGAATCTGGCTGTGAGGATTGCAAATGATGCTTACATGACTGCAGGAATGCTACAACAGCCATATTTTTGAAAACTGGGTGTAAACCTACTTTTTCAACGCATAATTTTGAATAGTCTGTCAATGAGACTATACTAGATTATATTGATGCACATAACTATATGTATGTTTGTCAAAAGCAGAGCTAACTTCAGGAAGCTTACTAGGAGTTAAGTGAATATAATACTTCAGCCTGATTTTGAATTCCACAACTTTACATACTTGGTTTTTATATAATGTTTCCTTTAGACTGGTGAGAGCATGGATCCGAACATCGACATTTTCATGTTGGATGGCTTTCATGGAGAGCTGTAACACTGTCTGCAAGTCTGTGCTCCTAGAAGTTTCCTGCATGGAAAAGATGGTTGCAGCTTTAAATTCTTTATTTTGCGAGGTACATATATAAAAATATATTTGCATTTATAGGAAAATGCTAACACACAACTTGCAAATTTAGAGGATGTTTAAAAAGTGAACAGGTTGTATTGTGCTTAATTTGGCTAAACAGTACTTCAGAACATATGAACATGCAGCACTTCAAACTAAACCGTATTTCTTCAGGTTCATAAAACAGCTAGAGAAGATGGCTGTGTCATTCTGCAAAAGGGCATGGCTGCTTTAAGGAGTTACAGGCAGATGATACATTTACATTCCCACATGCCCAAAGTAATTTTTGCCTCTAATCTAAAGCACTACACAGCCTTAATATTTATACACGTACTTAATACAAGGAATCAAGGAATCTACTGAATTAAAACAATTAAACCATTTATTGGTGAGCTTTCTAACTTATATATTTCTTAGGAATTTAAAGCAGCTTAATTAATATGCCATCAATGTCAGCTTATAGCAACCACATAGAGATAAGGCAGTTTACCTTTTTCCTTTTCTTGGACAAAAGAACAAAAGACTAAATAAAAGATATATGGACTTTAATGCTTTCAGGACATAAATGATAACTGTAAGGTGGTTTTCCATTTAATAATTGTTAATGACAAGAATTAATTAAATGCAGAGAGGGCAAATACCCGAGTTACTAAATGACATGCTGGAGAGTTTTTGTTCTATCAGTATCAAAGGTCCAGTAATTCATGTTATTTTCAAAGATTTGTATTCAAAATATAGAAAAAGTAATACCTTTCTATATTCCTGAAGAACTTTTTGGATTTCTTTCAATTCTGGATGATCAGGTAAAAAATAAATTTCATGTAAGAAGTCTTGGACTGCATCCCTAACCAATAAAACAAAATAATAAATACTGTTAAATAAAATAAAACACATTTTCAAAGCATGCACAATATATTTAAATATGCATACATTGGAATTGGTCAAGAATATACTTTAATTTTGTGAAAGTTACAGCTTGGGCTTTCAGAGTCTGCCTTTATTCAAACCCATAGCAATGTGTGGTTTATTAACGAATACTATTATATAATACACACATTCTCAGAAAATAACAATCTTCTCTTTTCCTCTCTCAACTGAGGGAGATATGATTTACAAAAGAAACATTAAAAGAAAAAGGAAGAAATTGCTACTACAAGAAACATACATTGTTGATTGCAAATTTTCCATTTTGGGGGGATTTATGATATATTGTTAATGGCATTTGAAACTGAAGAAAGGACGATTTTGCAATATTACTTATTACATTTATATCTTGAGAAGCTTTTGTATAGTCCCAGAAAGACAGTTATACACTTAAAAATACTTTGTTACCTGTTCTCAACTATAAGAAAATGGAAGATTGCTGCTGTTTCTTTTTGTTGAATATGTATGAGGGGCAAGAGAGCTACTATCACATGACTCAAGAGAGACCCAAGATGACTTTGATCCAAGCATCGTACAAAGCAATCCCAAGCCCTAAAACATAAAAGCAATATAGCATATACAGTATTGTTCTATATTTTTCAGCAATTAGACATTTCAAAATCAGCCATTAATTCAGGTGTACCACAATAATTTTTTAATTTTATATATAAGAAGAGAGAGTAATAAATCAGGATTTTAGTAGTCTTACTTGCAACACAGTTGTGGGAAATCTTCTTTATATCTCAGCCCTGTCCTTAGTGTTGTCATCATCTTCACTCTCACTGCAGTTATATGTTTAGGGCCCATAAGCTTCATTAAAGCCATCAAACTGTTTAAAGCCTACAGTTGAGAAAATTCGGGGTTCAGTTAAGGTGCTAATAATGACTATAAAGCCCTATATGGATAGGGACTACATTATTTGAGGGATTGTCACTCCCTGGTTACATCTACCCACTTCATCAAGTCTAGAAGGAGAGGCATGCTATAGGTCACGACTACAAAAGAGCATCATCTATATCTGAAGCCAGGAAAAGAAACTTTTCTGCCATGATGCCTGCCCTTTGAAACATCATTCCCCCAGATCGTAGATTGGGTCTGATCCTGCTGGCCTGAAGACATGAATTTGCCATCACAAATGACCATGGGCTTCTAAAATGACCATGTTAGATATGAAATAATGATTGACTTAGCTACTGATTATAATTTTGTTTTAAAACAGTTTTATTGATGATTTTATTATAACCCATATCTGGGTGTTGTTTTAACTGTTGTGAGCTGCTCCGAGTCACTAAGGTGAGATGGATAGCTATAGAAATTGAACTAATTAATTAAATTTTAAAAATTACAAGTTAACAGTCCTTTAAGCAAAACAACAGGATTGGGATGTCCAGACTAGCTATGGAAAACATAGCACTGCTTCCCCCACCACCCCCAATGCCATGATCCATAAGGGAATTATTTTTTTTTTCCTCCAGCTTCTCCCTATAAATTCAAGCTGGTCCTTTACACACAGTCAAGCATTTTAACTATTTTAACCAGACTTTAATTTTTACCAAGATTATATATGCTTTTCGTGCACCAGTAGTGGGTTGCTACCGGTTCGCCCCAGTTCGGGTGAACCAGTAATAGTGGCGGTGGGAAGCTCCGCCCACCCACCCACACATCATCAAATACCCTCAAGTGCGCAAGGAAACCGGTAGCAAAGGTAAGTGAAACCCACCACTAGCGTGCACTAGAGGTTGGGTTCATAGGCAGTGTATCTATCAGTTACTTAGGACTCCCTTTTATAAAAATAATCAGAAATTATGAATATACACACAACCAAGTTGTTTTTATATTACTAAAAGCAAATAAAATTGCAAAAATTAAAAAAAACAACTTTAGGGTTTGTCCCAATCTCATTAATATTAACAAGAGCAGCTAAAAAGTAAATACTATCTTCAAGTATTCCCTCACAAATATTTCATTGCTAACTAAGAAAAAAACCCGTCATGTCTATTTTGTTTTCAACAAAGGATTTACTCACCATTTTCTTATCTTCAATTCCAATACTAGAGCTCAACAATTGCATGTTGAAAAAGGCCAAAATGCCTAGCAATTTTGGTTGTAAATAATCAGCCTAAATAGTGATAAAACATATTCTGATATATTAAAATATTTAAAGATACAGGTCTAATAATATCTGGCAACATACTTTACATTTAGTCTAAACCATAAAATGTGGTAAAATATTCCCATTTCCTTTCAGTCTCATCCTGACTGATGATAAAAAAAAAATCAATTCTCATGATTTACAGTGTATATCTTGAATGGTATTTTTCAGGTACACTGGCCATCAGGAGACACCATCTAACTGAAAAATACTGTACAGGATATATGCTGTGTAAAAATAGAGAAATTCCTCCTCCCTCTCCAAGAAGAAACATAGAAGTCAGGTAAAATACTAAGCTAATTTATCTCTCTGCTCCAAGGGCTTAAAAGGTGGTGAGCTGAATGTACAATTCCAACAGAGTTTCTAGAAGTGCTGGTCTAGGTTTATCAAAAGGTAATGCTTGCAAAAACATAATCAGGCCACATTCAGAACAAATTGCAGGTCATCCTTGTTTGACTGCCTCATTTAGTGTCCATTTATAAGTTACAACAGTCATGAAGCAACTGCTTCACTTAACAATTGAGCTGCTGATCCCAATTGTGACTAATAAATAACATCTATTTCCTATCTGAATAGTCGTGCATCACATTGCCACATACATGACCACCACATCACTCATAACTTTAATTCATGAAAGTCATCTCTCCTTTTTTAAATATAACTGAAAGTTTTTTTTTAAAAAAAAGTATAAATCAATACAAACTAAATTGCTAAGTGAAGAAGGGGGAAAAAACAGAAAGGAAGAAATAAAAGAGAAATCTAAAGTGTAAAAAAAGACATAAGAAAAATACAAAAGAAAAAGAAGTGGTTTCTTATCTTCTTTAGATCAGTTATAAGTATAGATTTATCTCTTTTCTCTAAAGTTATATTATGATTCTTCTTTTTATAGTCTACCTGATCTAATCATAAACACCATAAATTCATTTTTTTCTGTTTTATACAAAAAAGATCATGGGGCTTGAAAGACACCTCTCCTAAAATATTGAAGAAAAGCAATGCATCATAGTAATAAGATATAAATAGTTAACTGGGTTACAAATGTTTATAACATATATACATCAATATCTGTTAGTCAGAAAGAGTGCTACTAGACTCCTGATTTATTAGCCACCATAGATTAACATGGCTCTCCTCCTACAAAGGTTACAAGAGCTATTCCTTTCTCTCTTAATAGGGCAGAAGAACCTACAAATTGGTATGGCTACTTACCATTTGCTCAGGAGATGTGATGTCCTTTGAACCTTGATATGGGTCATCATTCAAAGCAAATGAAGCTAGAATTGATAATCCATTGAAGACCTGCTGATAATGCTCCCCTAATCGGAGCAATAATTCATTATGCAATCCCTGAAAATCCTGTCTCAGCAAACTTCCCAGTTCTATCTCTGTTTCATTCTATAAAACACCATGGAAAAAACGTATTGGCTTGAAAATTATACAAGCATGTGCACAACATAAAAATATTACAGTACAATTCCCATTACTGCAAATACAGGTGAGCCACTAATTTGCTAAATGAAAACTAAAGGGGGAAATAAATGTTTATAATATCCTTCAATGGTTTGTAAATTAGTTTTTGTTCTGCAACCAAAAAAAAAAAAAAAGGGACATACAATTAAGGCTTGGTTCGTCCCTTGAAGATTAAATTTATTTCAAAGAGGATCTTAGAATAACTTAGAAGTACCCAAGAGGTTTACTGTGATTGCAGCGAGGCTCCATGACATTTATTCAATTTTCAATGCATTCCAAAACACGATCACTCTTACTGTTCTGAACTTTCTTCTATAAAATTTAACCTTACCTTAAGATAATGAAGTGCTCTCTCCAGCTCATCCTTACTACAGAAGCAAACTAAATGAGAGAAGATGTACTTGAAATTGTTAATGAGGATCTCTCTACGGTTTACATTTAGTTGTTTTGCTATCATTCGGATAAGTACAGAGGCTGCAGGACTAGCCTTGGCCGCAAGGTCAGGCAAAAGCACTTGGAGAATCCGCTGGAAATATAAAAAGATGGCTGTTTTTGGAATGTTATGTAAATGTACACATGTAGTTTCACTCTTCCTAATTCAAAATGACAATGCTAAATCATTTTAACCCAGAGTACTCTACACATGTTGCACAGCGCAAATCCCATCATCTCTAGCCAACATGACCAATGAAAGTCACAATACTGAGGGCTGAATTTTGTGTGTGCATGCCTTCATATCTGTCTTGATTCTTGGCAACTGCCTGGACAAGTCCCTGAAGTTTTATTGGCAAGACTTCCAGATGTACTTTGTGGCTACCTTCTTCCTAAAACTGATAGTGTGTGACTGGCCTAAAGTTACCCAACTGGTTTTATGCCTAAAGTGGGCCTGGAACTCACACCTTCCCAGTTTCCACTGTGGATCCTTAACCACTACAACAAATTGATTCTCCAGTTAGAGGAAACCAAGTTGAAAAGGTCACTCTAATTTAGGCAACTATTTATCAGCAGTGGAGAAAATCCTCAATACTTAGTATTTTAAAATCCATGTGCATTGTCATTCCCAATTAGACTACATGATTCTGCCCTAACCCAACATTTTTCATTTTCTATGCTCCACTGAGATACGGTATTTATGATTAAGGATATTACTGATTAAGATTCACTTAATGAGAAAGGAGCAGCTTCCCTATATTTGCCATGACAAACTATAAAAGCATTTGGCTGTTCATTACTCGCATAAAAAGAAACTCACTATGAACATGTCCTATTGTTTTTTTTGTATCTATTTGTATATGTGTATTAGTTTTATATATTTTTTATAATGAAATGATTAATCAATAAATTTCTATTCTATTCCATTCTTTTCCATCCCATCTGATCCACAAAGGAAACAGATGTGGTGTCATAGTTAATACAGGGTACAAGGGCAAGGAGACTGAGGCCATGGAAGCTCATTAGATGACCAATTGTCGATTGTCCCCTCAGGCCAACCCACTTCAGAGGACTGTTGTTGTAAAAGAAAATAAACTATGCTTATATGCAAGTGTTTATGAAATAAAAATGCTAAGTATAAATGAAATGAACTAAGTATGTCCCTGGTTCCTTGTTATTTCCTTAACTGTTTTAATCCTGTCTTAAATTCCAGAATTGAGTAAAGTCACTGAAAAGAGGGCTTTAAGTAATGAAGCAAAGTGAGATTAAGGCAGGTGAAAGTTTACCCTCCATCTTGGGCATAAGCTACGACTGAAAGAATCCTTCATAAAACATATGTACTTTCAAGCAAAAACTTCCCTGCATAAATCTGGGAGGAGGTCAAAGGAAGAGGCCACAGGAAAACTTGACCTGAATTAGAATGGCTAACAGAAAAGAATACAAGAGACACAATTCAGGAATTTCACCTTGCTTAATTCCCCCACCCCCCCCAAGATGAACCAATATAGAAATCTAATAAATCTTAAATTGCTACTTACACTAAGAAAACGATTAAGGTCTGGAAAATCAAAAACATTAGCAATTTCAGATAACATGTCCAGAACCATGTCTCTTTGATGAACAATCTCTTGCTTCTGCATTTCACTGCTTTGCCGGGGAGCGTTTGCAAGCAGGGCCATCTGAGTGGAGTGTAGAGATTCTGCTAAAAACTAAACAATAAGAAATGCATTTATTCTTATTTCAGACAGTTGAAAACAAGCAATGTTAATTAGGAATAATATGTCAATGGATCATTCCATCAATTTTAGAACCATTTCAACAAATTCTCTCCCAATCAAAACAATGTGCATTTAACAGCCCCACCCCCAAGCCTCACACTGATAATATAAGCATACGAAGTGTTTAACATACTTGAATTTAATACTGTTTTGGATGAGAGTAAGAATAATTTTACTCTATAAAAATGTAAGAGCTTCTTCTGAAACAAGCAAATATGTACATAGACATAGTGTGTACAAATCAGAAGCTTACAAGTAAATATGAACAAAAGAGCACCCACCCATTCTTGCTCCATAGAAGTTGTATCAGATACTTGAAACAATTATATCCCCCTGTAATTCTAACTATCATTTAAGCCATCTAAAAGAGTTGCTATCATCTTATCTCAGGGCAGCATTGCCTTTCATTCTAAAACTTCCACAACTGAGCTTCAATTAATGACCCTGATTCTATTATGAAGGTTACAAAATTACTCTGCTTATTCCAGATGATCACATTGTCCTACTTGCTTTCTTTCCAAACGAAAAGAGAGAAGTGTTTTCAATAACTTCATATTTTTAGTTCCCTGTTTCTCTAGCTTTCTCAGCTCTTAATATCCTGCCCTAAGTGAAAATTATATTTAGTATTCCAAGTTTGGTAATGCTATCCGCTTTTTAACTTCTTTTTTGCAGCTATATAATGGCCCAAATACCACTGGGCAATCTATCATACCTCAAAATCCCTTACATATTTAGTCAGTTATCACTAGTTCAAAACACACAAATGAATGGGAAAGTTAGGACACTTTTACCGCAATGCATCACACTTGCTTACACAGAGCCACATTTGCCGTTTTAATGCTCATACCTGTTAAGTTTAATACAGGTACTGTTTGCCTTATCATTTGTTCAAATACAGTTCAAAGCTACAACAGCCTTGGAAAAGGTAAATTATAATCTGTATTTGCGCTTACAACTGTTGCACCACCTATAAGTCACATGAGCAAAATTTGGGTGCTTGGCAATGAGCTTGCATTTACAACCAGTTGCAGCATCCTATGATTATCTGACACAAAAAAGATCCATGGGAAAGCTGGATTTGCTTAAACATATGATTTGCTTAACAACCACAATGATTTGCTTAACGACTGCCATAAAAATTTGTTACAAAATGGGACCTGATTCAACCCCAATGATTTACAATGAAAATTCCAGTCCCAATTGCAATTGTAAATTGCAATTGCCTACCTATATCAGTAAGTGGATCGAGAGAAATCCCAACTGTCTCTTGTCCTACCATGTTTCTCCAAAGACAACCCACCTTGAAAAGAAGCCCTATCACGTTTTTGAGCACATGAGATCAAATTAAGCCCCACCTACAAAATTAGCCCTAATTAAGTCCCCTCCCACCCCAAGGTGCAGGGACACAGGTAATGTGGGGATGGGGGAGGGGGGTGGAGCTGCCCTACCTACCAGGCCTCGCACATTCCAACACCTGCCTCACCTTCATCTGCGGCCATTTGCCGCCACTCGCATGCATTGCCCTGGTTTCCATTTCGACTTCAGATGCCTACTGGCATCTGTTAACTGCTGCATCTGATAACAGAAGTCCAGATCAACCTGGAGCTGTTATCTGCTGCAGATGCCTTCCGGAAGGCATCTGAAGGCGAAACAGAGGCCGGGGTGATACGTGCGAGTGGCGGCAAGTGCCGCAGAAGAAGTGGGCCAGCAGCAGGCTCCTGCTGTGCGGGGCTGTTGGTGCCACTGCTGCAAGGTGAGCCAATAATTAGAACCCTCCAAAAAGAAGGCCTAGCCGTTTTTTCGAGGGTCAAAAGAAAATAAGACCCAGCCTTCTTTTTGGAGAAACATGGTATATCCACTGATAAATATTAATAGTCTGTGAGTAAATGTGGGAAAATAAGTAATGGATACTGTTCACTTATAACGATTGTAGTGTCCCATGATCATGTGATCACCATTTGCAAACTTCTCTGCCAACTTCCCACCAGCAAAAACAAAGGAGAAGCTGGCAGCAAAGGTTGCAAGTCACTCACATCATCCCCCTGCCCCACACAGCAGCAGCATCCATGCTTGGCCCTAACATGCATGCACCAATTTTGGCGATTCTCACCTGACAGATGGGTTTCTTGTACTGACTGAAAAAAGCCTGCAGTTTTACAGACCTGGCAGAAGCCAGCATTCTGATTTCTGTGTATGCTGATCCTGCCACAGATGCTGACTTGGATAATAAACAATGCAGTAGGTGCAACAATGCAAAGCGTACCAAATCTCCTGTTGCTGACCTAATAGAAGATAATAGTAATCAACATTAATGAAATGTAATATTAACATACAAGATAATACATGAAAACAAAACATACTAACTTATCCATAAACAAATATAACAGCTAAACATTTCATTTCGTCAGCAACTAAAGTGAGATTGCTTTTATTCTGTAAATACTATCAATAATTAACCATTTTCTATGTAAGGTCTTTTTCAGGTGAAGTATTTATAAAAGCAGCAAAAGAAATCTATTAAGAAGCATTACCTTCCAATATCTCCCGTAGTGAGAATCAATGTATCTTTCAGTTCATTATTCCTTGACATTTTTGCATTTGTATAAGCCTCTTTCATTCTGGAAACAAACAGCTGAAGGAGAAAATAAAGTATTATACTCATTGCTGCAAATACAACTTAATAATTTGCTGTCTCTAAATACACAATAAATTCACCTCTTTGATGAATTCTTCCTCAGAGTCTGAAGCATTTAATATATATTTGATGTGATTACTAAATGCTACTCTTACATCTTTATCTGGATCTTCCAATAGCTTTAAGAAAGCTCCAACAACAGTTTTTACATTCAATGTATCGTTTCTGAAGTCCAAATGTTTGAACAGTACAGGAATGTTCTTTATTAAATCTAAAATAGGATATAAAAGAGAAATAGAAGCACATTCCATTTTTTCAATATCACTTTTAAACAAAATATTATTCATAAAAGGATTAGATAAAATTCATTTCTGTTTATCATATTAACCTACAATTTATTTCTTAAGGTTTAGGTCTCCAAACCCAGATAATAAATTCATAACATTACACGTTAAACTGACTATTGTACCATCACATTTATTTTTGCCCAGAAATTCCCAGTCAACATGCAGCATCAAGTCCTGCTACTTCTCCCTGTGTTATATTTGGAGGCAAAGACATACTGCTCTTTTTACTTTCTGTGACTAAATCCTTTACCTGAAGAACAGCACCACAGATCATTCTTAAGGGGGGGTGGGGTGGCAATGGAATTTGATTCACGGCAGCAATTTATCATTGAAACATGGGAGGCAACCTTTTGTTTCTCCTACAACAGCAGCATTGATTATACGGAAAGGCGGCTACATCTCCTGTACTGCCAGAAAACTCATTTTGGAGACCTCAGTATTCCTGTGGAAATTGCTGATCTCAATTGGCAAAGGCTGATTTTTCAAATCAGAAACCTGCCGTCCATCACATTTTGCAAATAACCATTTATATCAACCTTTTGGTACAGAAGAATGAATGGGAAATTCTTGCAGATAATAAACATAGTGCACTTTTGCCATACTGTGGAAAGACAGTCTCGTAGGCGTCAGTGTAAGCCCCCCTTCCGTTTTCTTTTCTTCCCTCCACTAAGATATTAATACAGCTCTATTCCAGCCATAAAAAGAGGTTCTTCTGCACCTGAGTGTGGTGGTCTGGGTTGAGAGGGGAGTTTGCGTTTGTGAATTGGAGAGAAGGCTGCATGTGAAACAGGAGGAAAAAAGCAGGATAATTTGCCTTGGTGTAGTGTGCAACTGGTGATATATGGAAAAAATGGGCATAGAATCCGATGTACAAGCAGTCAAAGGCTAAGTGGTAAGCAGCAGCCAGCTGGTAACAAAGTCTAAGAAACTTGGAAATGCTGAAGTCTTTGCAGCAGCATAAGAAGGAGGCAAACAGTTGCTTTTCTTAGCATTTGTCCCACCTGATTGCATGTTCACTTGTTTTGCACTGCCCTCACTTAGTTCTTACAGTGCAGTAATCAATGTATGATGCAACAAGGGTTTTGTTTATCAGCCAACTGCATGATTAGAACTGAGAGGGAGTGCCTGGCCCAAAATTACTCCTTTGGCTTATGTACCTAAGGGAAGACTAAAACCTGGGTCTCCCTACTCTAATACATTAATTGCTATACCACACTGGCTCTCTCTAAAAATAAAAGAGGCAACAAGTACTTGGCTGAAAGATCCAGACAAGCCAGTCAACCACAAAACCAGTCAAAATTCTCGAGTAGTCAAATATTGGCTAAAGCTCAGGCTGAAGATTTCCCTCTAAACTTGGGAAAGCAGTGAAAAACAGGGCTAATTAAACATTGTAATTTAAACTGATGTAAGCAATTCAGCCCTGCTAAAAAAAAGTGTGGGGGTGGGGGAGGGAGGAAAAACGAAACTGTAAACAAGCCTCCTTAGAATTATATACATAAGGGATCACCAAGCCCTGAACCGCAGCCCACTACTGGGCCGTGAGCTGTTCAGAACCAAGCAGTAGAAGTGGCAGGTGAGTGTGTGCACGGAACCACCCTCTCTTCTCCCCCCCCCCGCTCCCCCACTGGTCCACAAAGTCGAAACAGTTGGGGAACTTTGATAAACATAACAAATATAGACACATAGATATCTAAGATTTAGAAAGTTACCAATTTTGTTTAAATAATTTTTATTTTTATAAAATAAATCATCTCCTACAGGAAAAGGAATTGTGAGGAGGGGGGAGAAACCCTTACACTCTCTCCCAGATTTCAGGCTGTTTTAGTTTTTGTGTTTGGAGACTCTAGAGATTGAAGTTGGGGCATCTTGAAAGCAAAGCATATGCTCTATCAATGAGCATGTGCTTTGCTTACCTCAGACACACTGAAGTTCTGACTTAGCCAAAACAAGGATGCTGGAAAAGAGTGCAAGTATTAGAATGCCTGGGAAAAATCCAGGGTTTCCAGAAGTAAATATAGAAAAAAAGCTGAAAGTGTAAACTCACCCACACCCCAAACATAGCCTATCAAGGAATGTTTCTTGCCCACAGAATGATTATTACTGTGTAAGGAATGCGAAGGACTGGGTGGGGTGATGGAGTCAGATTTTGTACAGCAAACGTGGCTGATTATAGTATGAAATGGGACCTCTCCCATTCTATAAATGCTTGCTTATTAAAGAAGGAAGTATGTGTGAAATAATATTAAGTTAGAAAAAGAAAGAGCAATAAAAATATGTTTTAAGTAACTTACCAAGCTTTACTGGGCTAGGTATATTGTTTTCAAGAAGATATAAAAAAGGTTTAAACACATCAGCTTTCACTGTATGCTTTTCTCCTTGAGAAGTAACAATAAATCTGCTACAGAGGATATTGTCAATTTTCAACTGGTTACCAAGTTCAGCTGAAGGTGGCCTTAAATTAAAGCTGCCAGAAAGACAACAAGCTAGATCTCCAATGATACCAGCATAAGCCTTCTGAACTAGTAAAGATTCGTCCTGTATGTGATCTCTGGAATAAAAATAAAACAAGTTTCAATTGTAATTTTCTGTATGACTGTATATCAGAGTTTTCAAATTAGACCTAACTTGTTAAATCAGAATATGTAGAAATATTATGCAGTGCTTTTGCTCCCTTTTTCCTCAACCACAGTTTCCTGAAACATCTGAATAGAAAACTAACAGGTCTTCAAATATATTAAGCACTGGTTTAGAACAATGGTTCTCAACTTGTGTTCTTCGGACCCCTGGGGAGGGGGCGCAATATCACAGAGAGTCCGTGAAGGCTTGAAGAAATGAGCCGTGGTGGCACAGTGGTTAGAATGCAGTACTGCAGGCTACTTCTGCTGATTACTGGCTGCCAGCAGTTTGGCAGATCAAAACTCATCAGGCTCAAGGTTGACTCAGCCTTCCATCCTTCCGAAGTCAGTAAAATGAGGACCCAGATTGTTGGGGGCAATATGCTGACTCTGTAAACCGCTTAGAGAGGGCTGTAAAGCACTATGAAGCGGTATATAAATCTAAGTGCTAGTGCTATTGCTATTCATGTTATGATTTAAATCTTGAGGTAAGTCTTGGTGGTCTGTGGCCACAAAAGGTATTTAAAGGTGGGTCTGCAGTGAAGAAAAGGTTGAGAACATTGGTTCAGAACATTGTATGTTCTGTATGACATCATAGTCTAATGTTGGTTTCTGTACTTTTACTTGTTTAGAAAGCAATAGTTATAGTTTCCTAGTTAGATTACAAGGTTTCTGGCAGCAATTACAGACTACAGGTAGGTTTGTCTGCCACAATAAATACATATATGTAGCAATGTATATCATTCTCTTAAACATATGCCTGTTACACATACATGCTGGATTTTAAATTTTAACAAATCCTTGCTTTCAATTTCTTAAGCCTGCAGAACCCTTTCCTTAGAAAATTCCTTGGAAGATTCATTTTTTAAAATCCTTTCTTTATATTTCCTTTTTGAACTCAAAATAATGGATAAATGGTGTGACAAATAAATTAGTAAAAATTACTGTAGCTTATCTAGCTTTTATGAAAAAAGATGAGCGAAAACCTCACTTGTCATAGCTACCAAAAGTATTGGGGAATAGAAATTATGGATAAAAATTGGTATTTTTACCCATAACTCAAAACAAATTAGCATAAAAAATTAGAAATCAGCTATGCTATCAAAAATCAAATTTGTCCAGCATGATTTCTCAGACTATTTCCCAAAAATGTTATATAGATCCCATAGTAAATCTAAATAGGAATATCATCTTCCCTGAGCAAGAAATATAAGCAAGAGGCCTAGAGTCCATTTCCCTCTCCAGTCCTCTTAGTAGTTTAAAATTGCATGTCTTCCAAAGGAACCCGTGATCTGGCCATTCTTCTGCTACTACTTTCATCTTATTGTATTTACAAAGACATTCTTCTTCACCACAACTTTATTTGGAATTATCAAATAGTACATACAAAAGACATGAAGGCAACGTGGCACAGACTTCTATGCCTAACTGGTGGAGAAAAATAGGAAAGCCTTTAATACAACTAGTTCTGACAGCTTCATGGGGACTCTGAAGTGCGTGCTCATACACACTATTCCTCCAATTCAGATGGTATCTCTTTGGAAGCAGAGAAAGAAGAAACACACAATTTGAACGAATTTCTGGTGCTAAAGGGAAAGATAAAGAAAATGAATGAATTTAATGTTGATTCTTGCAAACATACTCTGTCCTCTGAATCACTGAAAATTAAAGACCACCACAACATACTATTAGAGATCTATAAACATTACAGCTAGTATTTTAAGAATATGATATTAGTTTAAACTATACAGATAGACAAATAAAACATATTATATCAGTGTACTTTTTGCAATTCTCTGGTCTTTTAATTCTGCATTCATACTAGAAACAATTTTTTGCTAAATATTTCTAAATTTGTAATTTATTGAGTAGCATTAACTTTTGATTGTTTAAATTACATCTCCAGCTTTCACAGGTATAGCTGATGTTGAAACAAGATCAGGCCTTATTTGTGGCATCCTGACTTTGAAATACTATATTTAAAAGGGTTGCCTAAAACATTCATAACATCTAAGTGACAGGACTGTTTAGACTAGTTTCTTAAAAGTAGTCCAAGTACCCCTACAGGTCCCCCAATTTGCTCTTAGGGGTCTGAGAAATCAAAATTATTTGCCAAATGATGGGGGGGGGGGAATTCAAATATTTTAATATTTTTATTTGTTACAAAATACAGGGTTTTTTTTCAAGAAAAATATTTGTTAATAGCCAATGGATTTTATATTATTTTTTACACGATTCAATAAATAACAATTCAATGAATGCATTGATTTTAATATTTAATATAGTAAATATCAGTATAATTCATATAGCCAAAAGCCCTTTTGGGGATCCACCATGATTTTTAAAAATTGGAACCCTTTGAGAGCAAAACATTTAAGAAATATTTAGATTAAATAAAAGCAGTTTGTAAAAATCATCTCTTAAGACACTAAAGAAACAGACAGAACAATAAAAACATAAAAAATAAACTAAATTTCTATCTTTAAAAAAAAAGAAACTAAATTTCAAATATGATAAGAATTTTTTACTTACTAAAATGGCTTGCCAGATGTTGACTCAAGGCCAAAAGATCCAAATTAAGACCAGTAAGCATGGTTGGAAAATCATCTAAATGGCTGGAAATCCATGGCAAAGACAGTATTCCAAACAAGTTGTCAAACACTTCATCGTTAAACTGGAATTTAACTTTTAGGTGGTAGAAGAAATGCACACACACTTTTACTGATGATTTACAAGAGGTAAATGCATTAACAAGAGAACAGCATCAGGTCATTTTAACTTTGTGGGGAGACTATATTTTTGTAATAAGATTTATATTGACATTAAAAAATGATGATCAAATTTGAAATTCTGAGGATATGTAAATTGGATTTTATCAGGTACTGAATTAATGCTATGCTCCAATAAGTCAAGTTATTGGGATAATTAAGGTAAAGCCTCGCTCAAATCAAGTTTGACTTTTGGTAATTAGTTGAATGCGTGAATGTAGGGGTTCTGGCATCAGTATGGCAAAATGGAAGTAGTTTGCCATTCTAGTTTTCTGTGGCCTAATGGGCAGGCACTATAATGTGCCACAATGCCTCTAGTATAACCTAATACGTACTTTCCAATATTCCATCCAAGATTTGGTACAGACATGACTTGAATACTTTGTTATATTTTCCTCTTTTCCTCTTTCTGTCTTTTTAAATTTGCTGATGGTCTTAGAAATTCAATACCATGCAAATATGTTGCAAAAGCAGCTCCAGTAAACTGCCCTATTTCCATCATCAATATGGCTATTTTTGCTTTTTAAGGTATTTTAAAAAGATATCTCACCTTGCATATAAAGGAAGGCATCAATTATTTTCACCACTTTTTGAATCACTGGCTCCAGGTCAATTACCAGTGAAGCAGGATCCAGAAGCTTCCAACAAACTCTAATTGCTCTCATGATAAATTCTGAAGAAATCCATATTAACTGGATGTGTTCTCTTGATTCTGAAGCATTACTATTTTCACGATTATATAAATTACACACATGAGCAACTTGATGATCTACTCTGTTAAGAATAAATAAATAAAACTGGTCACTGAAAGAGTTTAATGAGTAACATTTAAAAATTTTCATTTTTCAAAAATGGAGATCAAAAACTGTTTGACACAGCAAACAACCTGATCAAATCTACAGTTCATCAAGATCTTTAAAACACTATTTCTATCAAGTTATACATTTCTTGACACCATAGAAGGAAAACCACTACCACATCATGCTCGTTTCCAAAATGAAATGCTGGCCTAGCAGTAGGCAAGTTTCTAGAGAGCCCCTAGTAGTTGGTAAGACAGTTGCTGTTATAACTCCATGCTATTTTTTTTCAAAACTTAACTGAAGCAATAGCATGTGGATATTTACAAAAACCTTTTCAGAAATATCTTCAGATATTTTTGTAAAGCTCAAATAAACTGAGCTGAAATAAACTGACTTGAATTTTTTTACCTGTTGAAATCTTCTTTAGAATGGACTGTACACATTGTGGCCAGTTGAGCTATTAAAGCAATTCCTTCTACAGTTTGCAGAACTTCCACCGGAAGATTGTCTTGTTCCAAAAGGGACAACAGAGAGTCCGCCTTCTGGCATATCAAATTCCACAACTTGCTCTTCATTTTCATGTTCAGGACATGGGGCCTATGAATCAACATTTTGGATACCATTTTAGAGCATTTTGTGATAAATTTACTATAAAACTAAAGTGAAATAAAATATCTGGAAATAGTGAAACTAGATGAAGACTGTTTTAAATCTTTCATTTTGAAAGAAACATGTTTAAGGAAATAAAATATACATATTAATATCAGGCAACCTTATGTAATCCTATAACGTATATAAGAATGGTGGGGTTAATTGTCCTGATTTTTAGGTTTACCTTTAAGTATATTTAGATTTTTGTTTCTTTATGAAATACATGTGATGAAAAAAAAAAAAACTGTGGGCAGAATTAGAAAGTTATTGTGTGAATCCTCTGAAATCATGATAGGAGCTTGGCTCTATTTTAGCCATTGTTCTATTGTATTTCTTACAGTAAAAGCTCCAGGATGCATTAAGAAAAAGTTGGACAGAGATAAAATTTTGACCTGTATTTATATGAAAAATTTGTATTATGGGATAATAAATTTGAAAATAGCAGGTAATCCCTTTTTATGTGTTGGAGCAGTTAAGGATTTTTATTTTATTGCTTCCTTTGAGTCAGTTTTTGACTCCTGGCGACAACCAGACAAATCCCTGCAGTTTTCTTGGCAAGGTTTTTCAGAAGTGGTTTACCATTGCATTCTTCCCAGGGCTGAGAATGATTGACCCAATGTCATTTAGCTGGCTTTGTGCCTCATGTAGAACTAGAAGTCGTGTTTCATGGTTTTTAGCCTGATGCCTGAACCACCACAATAAACTGGATTTCCAAGGACAATTATAGATGTTAATACTTCAAATCAAAGTACTATCAGTCAAATCTCAAGTCATCTGAGTTCCTGCAGCTGGAATGTGGATTTTATATACAAATAAAACCTTTCTTAATTAAGCAGTTTTATCCAGATGAATTAGCAATGTCAAAAAATCTGAATTATTATCAGTATTAGAATATGATTTAGATGATCCAGGTTAACTTTAAATTATTATTTTGAAATAATATTGAAAAATTTATTTTTAAAGAACTCTGGAATAAGAAACTGAAATATAATGACAAAGGTACTTCAAAAGTATGAAATGTATTTCTTTTAAAGTTAATACAAAATTAATACTAATACAGAAATGTTAACAATTAAGCAGTTTATGAGTATTTAAAAACAAATGCATTGCTTGGAATGAACCAAGAAGAGTTTATCAAGAACAGCTCATGCCAAAGCAATTTTATCTTCCTTTTGGTAGTGATGAGTTTACTTGACCATTGAAATACAGTAGTTTATATGTTAACTTCAACAAGCATTTGAGAGTGTCCTGAAATCCTAATAGAGAAGATGCAAAATGTGAACTTAACTATGTTACTATTAGATGAAAATACAGTTGACTGAAAAATTGTATGTAACAAGGGTACACCAAACTGGGAGATACCAAGAAGTGTACAACAAACTTTTGTACAACTATTTATAAAAGACTTGAATGAGAGATTAGAAACTATTTTAATCAAATCTACAGATACTCTAGTGGGCATGACAAACATCTTAGAGAACAGTATTAAGATTCAGAAGTAACTGGACACAAGAAGCATATTCAAAATAGATCCGAAAATAAGATTGGTTCTTAAAAGCTACCAATTACTTACTTTGGTGGTGCTGACAATTTTTTAGGATGTTTTAAGGACAGACATAAACGAAGCCTTTTTTGTGGGACATCATCAGTACTGCTACTACTTCCCCCATCAGTATCGGAAGTCTCTGGATAACAGCTACACTGCAGCTCCTGGATAATTTCTGCTGTCACAGTCTTCAACACTACATAGAGTGGACTCAGCAGATACTTTATCAAAAAGAATAAATTATACTATATAACATCTTCATAAAATTCATAGATATTTAAATACGACTAAAAGGACATAAAAATCTCATATATACTTCCTTGCAATTACTGGATTATGTAGGCAAACAGATTTATTCATTTTAAAACTTTAAGCTAAATATGTACCAATTGATTATAAACTCTACTAAATCAGTATCCTATACTGAAATTACACTGTAAACTCATGAATTTAGACCATTAAAATGTTTAAGTTATTCTTACTTGTGTCGGTATAGAAAGCAGAAACTACTGCCACAAAACCTGATGACATTAGCCTTAGGAGAAAATGAGCTCCTACTTAACACTAAATCTAATAATTTCCTCAAAATAATTCTCCCTTAATTTGTCAGCATTTTGTGGCAAACCTTTGTTAACTTTTTAATAATACTTACCTCTTGTTCTACCTGGCATCCAATTGCTGAGATGAAAAATCTGCAAATGTTGTTAATATAAGTCTTTCTAACCGGAACAGCAGATTCATATCCAGCTGGCACATACATCAAGAAATACTGTAATATGTGACATAATACTTCTTTTATCTTCATAGACTGGAGAAACCTGAGCACATCAGCTTCAAACAATGCATGAAGTTTTTGCAGTAATATGTTTAGATAAATAGGTTCAAAAGTCTCATGGGAATTAATTTGGAAAGGAAATAAAGTTCTCACTAATATTAAGAGTGGTTCTTCATATAATTCCAGCTTTGTAGAATCCATTACAGGAATGGATTGCAAAATTCCAAATAGAAATGAGAAGAAATTATTGGCTAGGTCTTCTGGAAGTCCTCCAAGTTCTAGGAGTTCTGTTAAAAATACCATACTCAAAATTTTAACTTTAGAACTACCATAGTCCAAAAGGGAACACCCTATTCCAAACAGGGTAATATCTTGTGGTTTGAAAAACATGTAAGAAACTATATGAGTAAGAATCCTTATTGAAGTTGTTTCCAAGCATTCTACATTATTCATTCCATTTAACTGTAGTTGGACAGAACTTAAATTGCCCAGATTTAGCGTGGAATTGCAAGAAAATCTGCTCACAACCACAGGCCATGTCAAAATAGTTTGTATATTTTTTTCATGGATTGAAATCAGATCTTGAAGAAGATACAGCAGTTCTTTTGTTGCCAAGTTAAACAAGCTACAGTTCTTGACTTTGAAAAGGCAAAGGTAAGAACAAATGACATTACTAATGTTCTCATGTAAAATGTGGCAGTTTGGACTAGCAGCAATTCTCAAAAGTCTTGCTATTATCCAATTGCTGAATTCTAAAGAAAAGAAAAAAGAAAACATTATGATCATATTAATTACGACTAAAAATTCCAGGGGTAAGAGAGTTTCTTTTTAAATCTTCTTGCTGCAACCTTTTGATTTTTTTATATGAGATTAAAGAAGAGTGCCTTTTTCAGCTAATTTTTTGTTTATTTATGGCCTGATATAAAATATATAATTCACATTTCAAACTGCTATAATTTGTTGAATTATAGATCCAATAGATACGTTTCAATAAACTCACCAATACAGCTGGAATCTGTGTCATTTTGCTGATCAGGTCCAGTTCCATTTACAAACACAAGTGGAGATGATTTCATGATATGGAGAATAAAGTCAAGCAACATTACAGAACTTGGCTGAGATTCAGTCTTCTTCATAAGTTCCAGAGCCACTAAAAAGATAGCATAATCTAAACAGGAAGTTCAATACCTATTTCCTATTTCAAGAAATATGTAACATTTCTTGGATCTCTATAATAGGTCTGTACAATTACAAAGGGATTCCTTGAAGTTAAACATTTTGTTTCTCATGTATGCTATACTGCTTCCTTTCCTCTTCCTCAAAGAAGTCATACAGGTCTGGATATAGGGGATATAGTTACTGAACCCCTGTCATGGTCGGGCCATTCTCTCCTGAGGCTGGACTTTTTGACCGCTGCACCCCACTGCAGGGAGGCGGAACCAACCAGGTGGTTCCGCCCCAGGCGCCTGATGGATCCTGATAGGTTCCAGAGGGAGCTTGGGCCAGTTCCTGAAACTCTGGCTCACGACTCGGCTGAAGACCTGGTGGCTGCCTGGGATAGGACGGCCGCCGGTGCTCTGGACCGAGTTGTGCCTTTGCGGCCTCTGACCCGATGCCGAACCTGCCCGGCCCCTTGGTTCTCCGAGGAGCTGAGGGAGATGAAGCGCCGGAAAAGATGCCTAGAGAGTGGTTGGAGGGCTAGTCGCTCCGAATCCGACCGAACACTAGTTATGTCTCATATTAAGACCAATTTAGTGGCGATAAAAGCGGCAAAGCGTAACCACTTTTCCGCTCTTATTGCATCGGCAGATAACCGCCCAGCCGCCTTGTTTAGGGTGACTCACTCCCTCCTACATCAGGGAGCGCGGGAAGACCCCTTGCAAGGGCAGGCTGAGGATTTTGCACAGTATCTGCATGATAAAATTGCTCAGATTCGGGAAGGCTTGGACTCTGACTGGGTAGATCCTGGCGGGATGACTGAGGCTGGTCTTGAGAATGTTATCTGGGACGAGTTTGACCCTGTGACTCCTGAGGACGTGGACAGGATCCTGGGGAGGTTAAACGCAACCACATGTTTATTGGACCCGTGCCCCTCCTGGCTGGTACTGGCCACCCGGGAGGTAACACGAGGCTGGCTCCAGAGGATTATAAATGCTTCTTTGAGAGAGGGTTTCTTGTCTCCCGCCTTGAAAGAGGCGGTGGTGAGGCCCCTCCTCAAGAAGCCTTCTCTGGACCCAGCCATTTTGGCAAACTACCGTCCGGTCTCCAACCTTCGCTTTGTTGCGAAGGTTGTGGAGAGTGTGGTTGTGCGACAGCTCCCAGAGTACCTGGATGAAACCGTCTATCTAGATCCGTGCCAGTCCGGCTTCAGGCCTGGGTACAGCACGGAGACGGCATTGGTCACATTGGTGGATGATCTCTGGAGGGCTCGGGACAGGGGTCTGTTCTGGTCCTGTTAGACCTCTCAGCGGCTTTTGATACCATCGACCATGGTATCATGCTGCGCCGGCTGGAGGGATTGGGGGTGGGAGGCACCGTGTTGCGGTGGTTCTCCTCCTATCTCTCTGCCCGGTCGCAGTCTGTGTTGGCAGGGGGGCAGAGGTCGACCTCAAGGTGCCTTGCTTGCGGGGTGCCGCAAGGGTCGGTCCTCTCGCCGCTCCTGTTCAACATTTATGTGAAGCCGCTGGGTGAGATCATCCGTAGTTTTGGGGTGCGATGCCATCTGTACGCTGATAACACTCAGTTGTACATCTCCACCCCAGACCACCCCAATGATGCCCTCGAAGTGATGTCCCAGTGTCTGGAGGCCGTGCGGGCCTGGATGGGGAGGAGGAACAGGCTTCGACTCAACCCTTCCAAGACCGAGTGGCTGTGGATACCAGTGTCCCGATATAGCCAGCTGGTGCCATCGCTGGCTATTGGGGGCGAGTCACTGACCCCCCCAGAGGGGGCTCGCAACTTGGGTGTCCTCCTGGACACACGGCTGTCTTTAGAAGAGCATATGACGGCCCTGGCCAGGGGGGGGGTTTATCAGGTCCGCCTGATACGCCAGTTGCGCCCCTTTCTGGATCGGGACTCCTTATGCACGGTCACTCATGCCCTGGTCACGTCACGCCTGGACTACTGCAACGCTCTCTACATGGGGCTCCCCTTGAGGAGCACCTGGAGGCTCCAGCTGGTGCAGAATGCGGCCGCGCAGGTGATTATGGGAGCGACGTGGCGCTCCCACGTAACACCTCTCCTGCGTGAGCTGCATTGGCTCCTGGTGGTCTTCTGGGTGCACTTTAAGGTGTTGGTTCTCATCTTTAAAGCGCTCCATGGCTTAGGGCCAGGATATTTGCGAGACCGCCTGCTGCTACCGATAACCTCCCACCGGCCAATACGCTCTCACAGAGAGGGCCTCCTCAGGGTGCCGTCGGTCAGGCAATGTCGGCTGGCGGCCCCCAGGGGGAGAGCCTTCTCTGTGGGGGCACCCGCCCTGTGGAACGAGCTGCCTCCTGGAATACGATTGATCCCGGACTCTGTACCTTCCGTAAAGCCCTGAAGACGTTTTTATTCCACCAAGCCGGCCTAGCCTAAATGGTTTTTAATTGGGATTTTAAATTTTATGGATTTGGGGGTTTTAAATTGGGAAGCTAATGATTTAATTCTTTTTTAATTATCTTAACTTTTGTATTTGTATGTTTTTTAATTTTGGCTGTTCACCGCCCTGAGTCCCCTCTGGGAGAAGGGTGGTATACAAATTAATTAATTTCCTTGCCAGCTTCCTCAATGACTTTCTAGGAAAACTGATTGGGAAGATGGGCAAATGGAGATCACATGATCACAGGGTGCTTGGTAACCAATCATAAGTGCAAATAGGTTGTGAAGTGTCCAGATTGCAATTGTGTGACCATGTAATTCTAGGCATGAGTCATAAATCCCTTTGTGCAATACCATTGTAATTTCAAACAGTCACTGAAAGAATGGTCATTAAGTGAGGACTATCTGAAGGGAGTGCTTATTTCAAACTACAATGACCCAACAAAGCATAACTAGACTAACAACAAATGACTTGATTATATTTTAATCAATCCCTATCTAAGAATTATTTTCATTAAGGTGAAAGTTAATATTTCATTTTCTAACGAAGAATATTTTTATCTAATTCTCTCCCTCTGTGGTATGAATGAATAATAAGACTGTCTAATGTTAGAGATTTTGTCCATGACCATGATTTAGGGTTAGAATAACATGTAGCAGAAATCACACATAGTTTGAGTTTTTTAAATCTAGGCCATTTACTAACTTTACTCACCAACATCTACATCCACAAGAATTCGATCAATGAACTGGCAGAGTATTTGTCTTGGCTTCTGTACCACGGTATTATATTCTTCCGGTATAGCACTGAAATAAAGATGCATTTAAAAGTTATGCTATCAAAAAAGCTACCTCTTATACTGAAATGCATAAAATCAAATCCAGTATTATGGTCACCGACCAGAATAATAGTGTTATATATAATTCACACACACACACAAATATATATTTATTTGTGTGTGTGTGTGTGTGTATATATATATATATATATATATATATATACTGTATATATATGTGTGTGTACATATATACATATACCTGTATACTGTTAAATTTTTTGCACACGTGTAAACAAATAAAAAGTACAACGTGAACTATTTAAAACATTCCAGTTATTAAAATGCTGAATTTCAAGCACTATATAATTTTGCTCAAAGTCTCTTAGGAAAAGAAGTTCTATTTTTAGAAAATGAATTTTCAGTCAACAGAAATTTGTTCAGGGTATCAAAATCTTAAGTAGCTTGTGAAACATATGAAAAGCATATATATATATATATATTTAATTTGATATATATGCCGCCCTTCTCCAGAGACTCAGGCAGCTTACAGTGCGTTAAGCAATAGCCTTCATACTTTTGTATATTTTATACAAAGTCACTTATTGCCTCCACAAACTGGGTCCTCAATTTACCTACCTTAGAAAGGATGGAAGGCTGAGTCAACCTTGAGCCTGGCAAGATTCGAACTTACTTTAATTGCAGACAGCTGGTGTTAAATTGCAGTGCCTTGTCTGCAGAGCTATCAAGGCTCCCTATTATTCAATAAGAGATGGAACCAAGCTACCAATGTGAAGTATGCTTCTGTTATCAATGATTTTGTGAATGAGTACTTACATACAATTAGAATTGTTAGTGTATTAATAAATTGTGCATTTCACATTTTTCTGGCCACTCCCTGTGTATATGTGCTCAACTGAGAACAGCACTTTATTCACCTGTTTAAATGACCTCTAATCTATAAAGTTATTCTAAAATGTTTTAAGTATAAGATGCTCTAGTCATATATTTATCCATCATATAAAATACTTTCATAGGCTAGTGACCCTCATAAGACCCTCAAAAATCTATCCCAAACTGAATAACAGAATTGGAAAGGACCTTGGAGGTCTTCTAATCCAACCCCCCTACTGGAGCAGGAAATCCTATATCATTTCAAACAAATGGTTATCCGATCTCTTCTTAAAAACATCCAGTGTTGGAGTTCCACAACTTCTGGAGGCAAGTTTGTTCCACTGATTGTTAACTGTCAGAAAATTTCTCCTTAGTTCTAGGTTACTTCTCTCCTTGTATAGTTTCTATCCATTGCTTTTTACCCTGCATTCTTCTAATGCTTTGGAGAATAGGTTGATCTCCTCTTTTATGTGGTAGCTGCTTAGATATTGGAACACTGCTATCATGTCACCCCTAATCCTTCTTTTCATTAAACTAGATATACCCAATTCCCACAACCATTCTTCCTATGCTTTAGCCTCCAGTCCCCTAATAATCTTTGTTGCTCTTCTCTGCACTCTTTCTAAAGTCTCATCAGGGCCTTCCAATGTACTAAATTCCCAGAAAGTTGGGTAGTCCCACATTTATCATTTTTGTTCATTAAGGAAAATAAAATAAGGACGTGAGATAAGAGTGTACCTATGCTGTAAAGTATATCTATTGTGTAGTAAAAGCAAACAAAAGATATAGTAATTAATAACTTCAATTCCCATTAATTAAAATGTTAGCACAATGAAATGTGCTAATTTTAAAGTTTTTCTAGTCTAGGAAAAAAACAATTCTGTTCAAGAATTGTTCACCTCCCCACTTTTGCCAGTCTCTGAATTGCAGTTCCACACGACCCAGGAAAGACAAATAATGATGAAAGGGAGCATCCCGAGCTCCTGGGAACAGAACGTGATTACATATCGTAAATACAGCGATTCAGAAAGAGCCTGAAGGCAAGCAGCAAATGGGTGAAGCACTTCTGACTTTCAGCAATAATAGTTTGTGATTCTGATGCATCCATCTCACACATTTAATACTTGCCAATTAGTCTCAGTCATTGGACATGTTTGCGTGAGAAACTTATGCAGCATAAGACATAATTTTAACCACATAACTCACAGACCTGCCCAGTTCCCGGAGGGCTGGAATCATGGAAGCCATTTCGAGCCCCTGGTCAGCCATCCTTGACTCTCCCGAGTCTCCCGCCAGCTCCGTTTCGACCCTTCGTCCCCACCCCTTTTCCTAGCTGACAGGAAACTGAAGGACGGTGGCTCGTTTGAGCCAAATTTCCCACGAAGGAGATTCGTGTTTCTTCCATAATTATACCCCTTCTTGTAGATTGATTGCTTCCCGCGAAGAACTTCGTATTAGATAATTTGCATATGCCTTATTATTAACAACTCGCTGTCAGACACAGCGCTTGACGTTTGAAACTTCAATTCTACCTGCGTCCTGCGCTGAACTCGGCGGAGTTTATTTCCTAATTATTATATGTTGTGTGTTTTGTACGTTTGCACGAGTGATGCAGTAGCTTTTTTTTCAAATTATTCCCAGTTGTCTCTCTATATACGATTGTCATGTGTCCAATGCACAACTACGTCACTGTAAACGTCTTCCGATACTTCAAACCCGTGCTGTTTCCTAGCAGGCTAATCATATCACAGTACATAAAAGAGTTGCATGCAGTTCTACTAACAAAATTCAGTATGCACACTAAACGACGACAGGATCCTCTTTAAAAATATCAGAACTGAAAAGACAAGTATGCTCAAGTGCTGAGAATACTGGTAAGGAGCTGTGACTGGATTAACAGTTGAGTGGGTTATGCTTCTTGTGCAGTTCCCCCACAAAGCACGTTTAGAAAGGAGGGTTGAATACAGGGGGTCCTCAACTCAACCACAATTGAGCCCTAAATTTATGTTGTTAAGTGAAAAATTTGTTAGGTGAGGCTTGCCCCATTTTACGACTTTTCTCACCCAGTTTGTTAAGTGAATCACTGCAGTTCTTAAATTAAGAACATAGTGGTTAAGTGAATCTGGTTTCCCCACTGACTTTGCTTGTCAGAAGTCACAAAAGGGGAGCCCACATGACTGCGGGATACCACAACCGTTATAAATGTGATTCAGTTTCAAGCATCCAAATGTAAATCATGTGACCATGGGGATGCTGCAACAGACATAAGTGTGAAAAATGGTTTTAAGTCACTTTTGTCAATGCCATTGTAACTTTGGTGACTAAATGAACTGTTGTAAGTGAGGACTATCTGTAAACGACTTCAGTGTCAGGCCATTCCTTACAAAGGAAGGTTGGAAAGGATTTGTGTGCATAAAAATGTCAAACACTTTGCAATAATAGTTTGTGATTCTGAAGCATCCATACCACACATTTAGTACTTGCCAATCAGCTTCAGTCATTGGACATGTTTGCGTGAGAAACTTATGCAGTGTAAGACATAATTTAACCACACAACTCACAGAAATTTATCTTTATCTTAGCTATGATGTGGCTCTTTGATATCATGTGAATATAAGTATACAATTTTTCTTAGATTAACATCTGTTTTTTCAGCCATTGATCTCCCAAGCTTTATTTATTAAATAATTCTTTCATTAGGAGCTCAAAATATTATACACAGCACCCCCTTCTATTTTTCCCCAAAAACCACCATGTAAGATAGGGTTATCCAGTGAACTTCCATGGTTGAAAATACATTAGAAAGTGGATCTGTCCAACCCTTAACATTACTCTAAATTTGCTCTAAATATTTAACAAATGGAATAGGCTGGGAATTAGTTAATATGATAAGGTCCCAATACTTTAGCACTTGCAGGATTGATTGGATTGAGAATAAAAGGGATTATGGGCATTGTAGTCAAACATATTTGAAAAGCATTCAGTTGGAGCAAATTACTTTACCTCCTGCCATGACTGCAAGTGAATGCAGACTCTTTTGTAGTGGATAATGTTTTATATCCTTACCACCATCTTACCATCATCATTAGGACCCCTATGGCTGAACTTCTATCTCACAGTCATTTGTAGTTAGGTGTGACATAAATTTAATAAATTATTATTACTGTTATTATCTCCAGAACTCATCAAAATCTGAGATTGCAAAGTTATCTGAGAGCCTTTAATGGGATGGAACCGACCATCTGAATTACTGTTGCCACAACACATTAAGCTACGCAGTATTTTTTATGAGATTGCTTGTACTGCTACTTTATCTTAATTCAACATAGTATTTTAGTTAAGCACAGAACGTTATTGATCATTATTCTCACTCTTTGAGCTTTGAGAACTACCATTTCTAATTATTGCAAACTGGAATTTGAAACAAGCTTCCAGAAATTCCCATCAAAGAACTTAATATTATGAAAATTATTAAATAGATTCCAATGAAGATTATCTACATATCAGTAAATTTTGTGGGCTTAATTCACATGCTCATTTGTTTACTCATGGTGTAAATGAGTGAATCACAATTTTGCACATAAAGTTACAATACCAAGTTTACAAATCATAATGGTTGGATTCATGTAGTAACCAAGCCAAAGCCAAACTATAAGGCATAGTGAAATGTGAATGCAGTTTTTTTTAACTGAACCATAGTGAATTTGTAGAAGAAATTATTATAGTCAACTCAGCTCCCATTCTAACTACATTCCCTTAAGATCTACTCAATTAGACGGAAGGAGCGCAGTTTCCAAATCCCCAGCCAAGACAGCCACTGTCTATAACTGTTAGAGATTGTAGGAATTGTAATACTCCAATACCTTGGGGTTATCGAACTGGGGAAAAGTGTTGTAAGACAGGGAGTCTCGATCTCTGTAAAACTTTTAAAATCGTATAACTTTTTGCGCAATAAATGAACCAGGTAAAAACTACCCGTCAGAAACTCATCAGACCCGTCACCAGCTCAGAACACCCATGCAATTTAATTAGTTTCCACGAGGATAATTGCGGCTGGAATTTGATCCCTAGCAGCTCTCCTCCCGAGTCCTTTGTAACGGCGATGTTTGTGCTATAAACCCGCCTCCTACTGCCGGGAAGACGAGGAGACTGATTTGTATAGCTGTCAATCAATAGCGATACTAGGGAGGGACCGGCGACTGCCTGCAGGTGTTCTCCTGCATACGGTAGTACTTTCCAAGGCTTAGTTCAGAAAGTGGATCTGCGACGAAATCCAGCTACGAAGTGGCTGCGGCAGGAAGGTGAGTCCAGATCCTTGATGTATGACAGGTACTTTTCCAACAGGGGCGGTAGGGCGGGTAGCACCGATTTTTAAATTTCATTTTACTTATAAGAAAAGATGTTCATCAAATGGGCGGTTTGTTTTTAGACAGCTTTAATCGTTTTGTAGGCTTTGTCATGCTATTTGCGTGACTTTTACTTCTTTTTAACTCTCGTTCTTAACTTGTCACACCCACAGCTTCTGTGTAAATAGGCCCTTGAAGTGAACCTTTGATTAAATACAAAGCAACCTGCCGTTCATAACTATTTCCTCCAGCACAAGGTGTGTTTTCAAGAATCTCAATCTTCACAACAGCAATTTACAGTGTCCTTATTCTTAGTTTTATACGGGTGCAAAGTGCAATTGTATAAGCTTTAGACAGGCTAAATAGGAAAAGTATGAAACCTGTTTTTTCCTTTTCTAAGTAGAATGATAGAGTGCAATTTTGAATATGAAAACAAATTATATTTCTGACAGTAAACGTATTTCTTATGAAGGAAACTGTTCAGGATTGAAATAAAGGCTATAGTTTAGCACTTCCCTTGAAACAAGATGGATGAACAATCGGTTCTAAATAAGCAAAACTCAGAAATACATAACTCCTGTAAATTGAGAACTTATTTTAATAAGTCTTTAGAATTGCTGCTGAAAATGGCAACCGTCTCTTCATTTACAGTGAACTATAAAATATGTATACATCAGTAAATTCCAAATTATTCCTTCTTGTCTTACTTTAAAGATCAGAGATGTATGAGTGGTATATGAAAGATTTGGGACAACCCTAGGTTATGAAACATCATATTAGTTTTACTTTTTATGTATGACTATAGGATCTTTCTTGCTCATTACAATAGATAGCAATGGAGGAGAATAAAAAATTCATGTTGTAATCTAATCCTAATGCAGTCCTAGGAACTCAAAATCCCCCTATTGTTTTCTAAAGAGATTAAATATGTATCTATTTCTAGAATTTGCCAAGATATTGTTGCAAATATTTTTGATATGACATTGTGACTCCAAATGCTGTTGAATAACAAAACAATTTGAGGTCTATATTCCAGGATAGCATTGAATTTGGTTTATGTTTTGAAGCTGGAATGAACATGTATCCTTCCATGGGAATGTAATAAAGAATCCTGTTTTATATTAACAACACAGTTAATAATTTTCTGCCTCTCTTAAATTCTTGATTACTTTTTTCTCTCTCACTCTTGAATTCAAAACTGTTTTTAAGACAAATTTGTTCTTCGTTCTGATCAGAGGTTTTCAGTATGAATTATTTATTTTTATTTTTATTGTCCTGCAGTTTTTATATAACACACATACACACAAACAATTTCAATAAAAACGATTTTACATAGTTGTGTAAAATACATATAAAAAAATAAGGCAATAAGTAGTGCCTCCTTTTAAGATGACTGTAACTTTTAATTTATATTTTTAAAGGAAAAAATATCCCCCACCCAACTTTATATCTTTTTCATCTTTCTGTAAAATTTTATATTGTGTGATGATATCACTGTGAGCTTTCAGACAGAATCTCTCAGTAAGCATCAATTACATTAAAGGCAAAATATAATAATACTTATTGAAATGTGAGCTTTACAAATTAAAATATATACTATTAAAATACAATGGCAAAATGAGTAACTTAAAACAATGTAAAGCATACTGATTAAAAAGGAGGAAAGAAATGAAATAAAAAAACTTTAATGCATAATATTCACCCCAGGAAATCTTGAATGAAGAATTAGTTCAATAGATATTTAAAAACATAGTGGGGGAAGACTCAATATTCAAGAGTGAGAACATCCTAGAATAGGATGAAGGGTGAGGCATCATATGAATGGACATTTTATCAAGTTTAATGGGCATCTTTAAAAACTTTAAAAATGGATACAAATGCATATATTAATCCAGAAGATTTTAAAGGTTAATGTACAATTAGAATCGGAAAGCTTTCTTTTGGGACTAACTATAGAAAAAAGTAGAAAAAACTAGAACTTTGTTTTTATACATGATAATCACAGCAAAACAATTATATAGTCTAAAACAGAAAGGCTTAACTCTACCCATAATTTAATTTAATTTAATTTAATATTTAAATTTATATACCGCCCTTCTCCTGAAGGACTCAGGGCGGTAAACAGCCAGAAGTAAAAAACATTGAATACAAAATATAAAAACAATTTAAAAATGAATTAAACAATTTGGCCTGACAATTAAAATCCCCCATTAAAAATCCAAATTAAAATACCCAATTGGAGAGATTAGGCCAGCCCGACTTAATGAAATAAAAAGGTTTGAGGGCCCGACGGAAAGTACGTAAGTCTGGAATCGTCCGTATCTCTGGGGGGAGCTCGTTCCAGAGGGCAGGTGCTCCCACAGAGAAAGCTCTCCCCTTGGGGGCCGCCAGTCGGCATTGTTTGGCCAATGGCACCCGGAGGAGCCCCTCTCTGTGGGAGCGTACTGGCCGGTGGGAGGCTCTCAGTGGCAGAAGGCAGTCCCATAAATATCCCGACCCTAAGCCATGGAGCACTCTAAAGGTGGTCACCAACACCTTGAATCGCACCCGGAGGACCACCGGGAGCCAGTGCAGCTCACGCAGGAGAGGTGTTACATGGGAGCGCCATGACGCTCCCATAATCACCCGTGCGGCCGCATTCTGGACCAGTTGGAGCCTCCGGGTGCTCTTCAAGGGGAGCCCCATGTAGAGAGCATTGCAGTAGTCCAGGAAGAATAACCGGTAAAGAGATGGAAAGATGGTTAAACTAACCTCTTTGATTAGAGAAAAAAAAACCTATGTTCATGTTTGGCTGGAAATAGACTTTTTCAATGAAATAGAAGAAAAATACACTGATGTTTTGTGGGTTTGATAAGGAAAAAAATTGGTTCATGGGAAAAAAACACTTTTTAATCTAAGTGTTAATATTGTAAATATAATTATATTTTTGTTGCAGAAGCTTTTTTCTATTTCATTTTCTCTTTTTGCACATTTTCTCTTTTTGCACTTTTTCTTTTATTTCTTTTGCTTTGTATTAGTGTGTATTAGTTATGTTTTTGAAAAAAACTTTTAATAAAATCTATATTTAAAAGTGAGGATAGGAACCCCAGATTTATGCAGCTTCAAAGCTACATGTATCAGAACCCAACTGCCTTTAGTAATTATACAGGTCTGCAAAAGGACAGGAAATCTATTCAGCACCCTGCTCCCAAGTTGTATAGGTCCAGTATATAAGAAGCACATCTTAAGTCTTAGCTTTTTTTTCTAATAATGTTACAAGTCAGTCAAATGTATCAGACAAGAAATTTAGGAAGAGAAAGGCCAAGCATGAGAAGGCTTCTGAACTTGTGATCAATAATGCAGTATTAGTTAATTCAGTGATATGGGCCAGAAACAAGCAGAAAAAAATCCATAAAAAGTGAAAGTATAGTAAATGTGTCTTTGTGATGATATCTCTTCCATGGGTACTGTAACATTCTAAATAATCAGTGTTATCACTTGCATTAGAATCCATATATGGTAATGTAAGTGGCCTCCTAAATGATAAGTTAGGCCACTAACCTTTGGCCACACTGTTTTATCTTATCTGCTTAGAACAAACTTTAATCCTGATTCCTTTGGACCTTGCAAAAATGAAATAAAATTAGTTGTCTTTAAAGTCTGACAATTTCTTTGATTTGGAATGATTTGCATCTTCGAGGACATATTTGGCACTGGGACTTCTATTTGTAGCAACAATTTTTAGATGCTAAATGTATTTCATAAGGTTCTCAAATGAAAAATATGCAATAATTTACACAACCAGTGTAAAGATGTATCTATCTACTTCTGCATAAAAACTGTGTTTGGAGTTTTCTCATTAAGAATTTAGAATGAGACATGGTGGAGAGAAGAACAAAGCTGAGCAAAGCCTTGCCTGATTTTTGGATTATGTCTCTCTCTTACTCTTTCGCCACTTTGTTTAGAAGGGTTCAATTAATCTTCTGGAAAGACTTTGCAAGGGCTGAAAGGAGTGAAAGAATCAGGAAATATTTTGTAAGTTAATTGATTATTATAAAACCCTTGCCCCCTAACATTTAGGGAAGGAATCTTCTCTGAAATGAGCTTTGAATGTTTTCACATAAATTTCTAAGAATAAAAGACTTGGAAGGTATAATTTTGGGCATTGCTCAATGCAGAAATTGAAATTCAAGAATTCACGAATAGTGAATGTCTAGGCACATCCTGTGAAGAAGAGCCCATCATCTCTCAAATAATTGGCTCCATGTCAAACTGCTCTTGTAATTATAACAGTTTTACAATTGTTATGTATAAAATAACAGTTATTATTATAAAATAACTGTTATTTATAAAAAAAATAAATTGACATGAGGGGAAAAAATGCCTTGACCTTCTTCTGTTTGACATTCTTTAATATATTTGAAGAATGCTATCATATTCCAGCCCAGTCATCTTTTTAAAGGCTAAATATAAATACTCTTCTTATATCTCTTCATAAGTTCATAGGCTCTTGATCTGTTCCCCTGATCATCCTCATTACCCTTCTCTGAAACTCTTTCAATTTCTGTAAAGTCATGCCCAGAACCATATACAATAGATAAAGGCTGCATGAATCATGATAAAAGCAGAATAAATTGAAACTATTACTCCTGTGATGTGGAAATTATACTCCTGTTAATGTATCTAAAACAGTATTGCCTTTTTTTTTGCTCAGAACATTACTTTGTTGGTTTCATGTTCTATTTGCATACAGCTACTGTTTCAATCTTTTTTTTTTTACATAGGTACCATTATCAAGCCAGGAACACACATAAACACATACTCCATTTTATACAGCTTGATTGTTTTTTGTCTTATGTTTCTTAAATTTCATTCTAATACTTCCAACCCATTTCTTTAATTTATCAAAATAATTTTGAATTTTATTTCTAGTATTAGGTTTTCTATTTGTTTTGTTTTTTCAACTATACATTTGATAAGACTTCCTTCTATCCATTCATCTAAGTCATTAATGAAAGTATTATACAATAGAGGCCTTAGAGCTGCTTCTCATAGCACCCCACTTTGTCTCTATCTCCAGATTGATAAGGAATTATTGATGAGCTTCTATGATTTTTAATCATGTACATATTTACTAAATTGTTATGCATCCAGCATACATTTAACTAGCTAGCTTTAAAAGATTAAATGTTTTACTAAAGTCAAGTTATGTTTGTAGCATTCCCACAAATTATTAAGAAGTAACTTAAACAAAAAGTGAGAAAAACAAGCCTTGCTAGAATAATAAATCCATGCTGACGTCTGATGATTTACCATATTGTTGTCAAGGTTTTTGCAGACTGAACACTTTATGATCCAGAATCTTTTGATGCTTATTGATTAATATGTAGTTTGCTACACCTTCCTTTACCCACATTTTGAAAGTGAAGACAATACTACACTATCCTTTCTATGATCACCATTCTGCCAGTTCTCCAAAATTTCTCAAAAATAATACATAAGAGTTTATTCAGCTGGACTATAAATAAATATCTTTACTATCCTAGAAGTGGGTTCCTCTGATCTTGGCAATTTAAATTATTCAAAGAAACAACATGTTCTGCAACTACATTTCTATCCATCTCAAACTTCAGTCCTGGTGGCTCAGCAGACTGATAGCATTGTGATTAACACCAGCTGTCTGCAATTACTGAAAGTTCGAATCTCACCAGGCTCAAGGTTGACTCAGCCTTCCATCCTTTCTAAGGTAGGTAAATTGAGGACCCAGTATGTGGGGGCAATAAGCTGACTTTGTATAAATATACAAAAGTATGAAGGCTATTGCTTAACGCATTGTAAGCCTCCCTGAGTCTCCAGAGAAGGGCGGCATATAAATAAAAAAAAAATTAAAAAAAATTCTGCTGTTCACATTTTCCTGGTAGAAAAAATGATTGTTTAAGACTGGATCAAAGTAGGAGTTAAGTGGCTCTGAGTTCTGTTTGTTAGCATTAGCATTTTGTCATCTTAATTGAGCATCTGGTATACACATTCCTTTCATTTTATTTTGACTATATCTAAAGGAATCTCTTTTATTATGCTCAGCATTCTTCCTTAACCTTAGTTCATACTCAACTTTCCTTTTCCTAATGCCACTATCACCATTTGATGCTATATTTATTTATTTATTTATTTATTTATTTATTTATTTATTTATTATCAGATTTATATACCGCCCTTCTCCCGAAGGACTCAGGGCAGTGCACAGTAAAAACATAAATACAAACATTAAAATACAGTTAAAAAGATATATATGCGTTTGGGCCCATAGTTAAAAAACAATAACAAACCTATTAAAAACATTTAAAAATGTGTTAAGCCAGCCCGGCTTGCTGAAAAAGAAAGGTCTTAAGGGCACGGCGGAAGGCACCAAGGTCTTGGATTCTTCGTATCTCTGGGGGCAGTTGATTCCAGAGGACAGGTGCCCCCACATAAAAGGCCCCCCTCCTGGGGGCCACCAGTCTACATTGCTTGGCCGATGGCACCCTGAGGAGGCCCTCTCTGTGGGAGCGCACAGGACTTCTCTTTTAATTTCTATATATGATATTTTTTTGTTTTCAAATATTTCTAGGTTTCAGACATTTTTGGGCACCTACATTTGCCATTTCTGCTCACCTCCAACTTCTTTTACCATAAAAATAGTTTATTTTAAAAAATTTCTGAATTACATTATTTGTTATTGTTCAAGTACCTGAATAGTTTTGATCCATAAAAGTCTTTACTCTTGGACTTCATTGGCAGTCTTTACAACAAAAGGATTAATTACATGAAAATTATTTTCTGTGGTCTTTGTTTATTTTATAGCTGTTATGTCATTTTACCCTTAAACCCAATCAACTTCATTTAATATTTAATATGAATTTAATTTGATTATAATGTAAATTTTATTTGGAATGTAAACTTAAGGTTTGCTTTAGGAGCTAAAGATATTAAAATGTTTTCAAAGTATGTATTATATTATAAAACTTATTTAAAATAATGAAATTGTAATGTCCTGCAATACATAAATAAATCTGACTCATCTGGATGATTCAGTTTTCAGAAAGATTGAGCATTCAGGTACATACAATTCAGAGTCTTGGCTTATGTGTAGTTTTAATCTTGACCATTTTTATTATTTTCAAGTTCAGTTTTATGTCACATAATTCCAAAGTTATTCTTTTTCCCAAAAAACCCTAAATCTCTGAGAGAAGACGACTAGGAGCACGGTTTCATACATATCATTTATTCATAAGTAAGTCATATTTAATTCAAAGGAAGTTACTTCTGGCATGTAGAGTATATATTGAAATGTAGCATCATAAGAACATCTGCCCCTTGAGAACAAATATTCCATTACTGATTTCATATGTTATGCTGTTTTGTAATGGCATAGCATGTGATCCCAGTCCATTTAGCATAATATGAACCAGGTCAATACAGATGGTTCTCTTACAGGGATGAAGGAAAAAAGCTCAGGCCCAAACCGTGAAGTTTTGGGCTATAAATTGCTGTATAAAATATTCAGGAAGCACAAGGTTCTGGATTCCAGTTAGCAAAATTGTTCTGATATATTTTGATCCTTAAGGCAAAGGATAGTTCTTGATACCTCTATTTTACCTACAGAAGTATTTCAGACTGCTGGTTGAATCATATTTAATGCTGTCACTCAATGAAGAACCTCCTCACCCCCTGAAAGAAGTAGCTGCAGAGAAGGGATCACTCAGGAGTTGCTATTGTATCTCTCACCTATCTGCTCATGTATTCCAACAGCTACCTTGCCGCTCCTAATAGAGCAATCAGTCTTAAAGTCATATGCCACTGAAATGATACCTCAGCCTACTTACTTTGTCACATGTAAATCAGTGTAAACAAGTTTTGTCTAAGTTGAGTTTTGGATATGACAATGCATAGTCTTAAATTTCAAAATAGCTAGAATAACAAGATGCTTTTTTGTTAGCCAGAATGCTACAGCAATTTTTGTTCTGAACAAAGGAGTTTGAGAAATGAAGTTCATCTCTGCTTATAATATAGCACAATTGAAAACTCTGTAAGGAGGATGACGGATGCAGATAGCACATTTGGGAAGTTTTTAGATCACTAACATTGGCATAATTATAGGAACTTGCTGACTAATTAAATCCTTTAAAATGTTTCAGTCCAAAATCTGGCTCACTGCCATTCAGTTCATATTCTTAGTTAGACCCAATGTGTAATTTATATGCATAAGACAACCTCTTTCTGGATTTCCTTTACACGCTCTTCCCTGTCATTAGTAATTCTTTCTCTTTATCCTAAGTGACTTTACCAGAGTTCCTAGCATTTTGCTGCCAAATGCATTCTTCATCAGAATCATGTGGTTTAGAAGTGTAAGCCTGTAATTTTCCTAATAGCTTTCATTTACAAGCATGCTGGTAGCTTCAGGCTCTGTTAAGAGTCACAGATGTTCTTTTCTCCTCCCCCTGTGTATCTATTACTTTTTCTTCCCCACCATGATCTCTCTATGCATTTGCTGTGGCAGATTTTGATCACAGCCAGTCAATGCTTCTACTGTCTTTCTCTCCCAAAGTAGGTCAAGAGAGAAAAAGAAACATGAGGTCCAACATTCCCAAAAGTGCTGGGTATACAGTTTCTGCTGTTCTCTTTGTCTCTTTTAAGCTAGCAGGGGAATGGCACATCCTTTTGGGAAGAGAACAGCTCCCACTTTACAACAAAATGTGTAACATTTAGTGATAGCAAAACTGTTGAATTTGGCATTCGTCAAAAATGTTTTAGCTGTAAATGGTTAGGAATGGATGACTGGTTCCTAGAAACTTCAGAGGTTTTCTTTGGAAATGTATAACGAGCCTTTCTCTTAAAATCAGTTATAAAGATTTAAAAAATAATAACAGAAGCCCCTGAATTCCTAAATTACCCCATATAATATAATGCCATTTCTTTTACCGTGATTTATAAGTCCCATCCTTAGTATTATCTTTGACCTTTGAATCACAGTGAATGTCTGAAGAATTAGATAGTGTGCGCTTTTGTCATCCATCCAGAAGAGAGTGATATGACATTGGTATGAATAAAATGTTTATTCTGTAACATTGTAAGTATTGTCATAAATTAAGTGTGCTTAAAGTGTATTTGTTCATTACCTTACTTGGCTTTGCAATTAAACTATGTTTGCTAGCCCTAGAGCATGGGAAAGTCCTCTAAAATTAAAGCAGTCTAGAAATCTTATGAATAAAAAAAACACAGTTAAATCTATCATGGATAAAAATTTTCTGTCGTTTGCATCACACATCACTTTTGTCTTTGTCTGACAAATGTAATTCTATGAGTCTCTCCTATTGTTGTTCATCTTTTGGAGTGTTTGAAGAACTACCCAAAATTATGTTTTTTAAACAGGAATTCTTAACTCAAAAAAAGAAAGAGAGAGAGAAGCTTCTTTTAAAAAAAATTGGTGCCTGCCAGATTGTAGTAGTATAGCAACATATTCAGTATTTTGAAATAGTTAAGTCCTCATTGCACACTTAGATTCCCTAGGAACACTGTGGCAGGATCTGAAATGTTATTGGGCTAAAGCAATTGATCAAGGAGCAGTTAGTGAAAATTCTTACACAACAGTGTGAGAGATTGGTCACCAATTAGAACGGATATATAGTTGTTGTTGCAGCTAAAAGTTGTACAATTCAATACTGCATTTAAAAAGGCAATTACTTTGTACACGTGGACATTGCATGTTGGTTTATTTTATGTATGATATAAATTTAAAAAGCAGTGAATGTTGCTATTGCATTTTCAAGTCATGCTCCCTTTATATGACCCTTTCTTTTATGTACACTGAGAACATATGCACCAAGACAAATTCCTTGTGTGTCCAATCACACTTGTCCAATAAAAAAATTCTATTCTATTCTATTCTATTCTATTCTATTCTATTCTATTCTATTCTATTCTATTCTATTCTATATATCAGAATGGTATAATATAACTTTGTTATGCAAAAATTCAAAAAAGAATTTATAGAAAAACCTAAAAGAAAAACCTAAAAGGATTCAGTACTTTTTAACAGAACTCTAGGTATTAAGAATTATAAGTTCATGCTTAATTTGTAATTGTCTAACCAAGTTAAAAATTAGTATCAGTATTTGAAAGCTAATATTTAAAATTGTGAGTTCCGTTTCAATTTCAAACCTTTATTGTCAATGCACAACATGTGTACAATGAGATTGGCTGAACCTTTCTTAGTGCACCCCCTCAATACAATACATCTCAATAACTCACAGTGAAAGAAAGAAAATTCCTAATCCAGTAAATCATACTAACAAATACACAATCCTCTATACATATATGTGCATAACATTACATTGTAATGCACCAATATGAGCATGTTGCACGTTGCACCAGCCTTCAAGTCTATCATACTACATACTTAAGATGTTATGTGGCATTCAGAAGTCTTTCAGCCCACGGATTAATTTTAATTTATTCTTGGCTTTTAACAATAAGCTTCATATGGACTTAATGCTGCTTTAGAGATGCATACCTAGAGTGTACTGTACTGTGAAATTCATTAATCCCTTGTCAGACAGGCATGAACAATGTTATGTTGAATTAACTTCAGGAGTAACCAGTTCTTTGGTTTTGGCAGATGTCTGTGTGGCTGATTGGCTAATTGTTATGTCAGTCTTATGCTTTCTCTCCTTCAAGAGGAAAATTTCAAATTGCAATCAAAGTTTTAAAAATGAAAAAAATATTAAAACCCTGAAGTACGAAAATTAAATTGTTTTGTTGATGGAAAATCCAGTCTTGGTTGCTGTACATTTTTTTAGTAATCTAATAATCTTTTGAGCCATATAGAGTTTTGCCAAAATTAACAAATTAACCGAAGGATATATTCCTGTATAATTAATATTAGGAAAGGAAGTCTTTGAATTTTTTTAATAATATAAATAAGCCTTCAAATTATCACTAATTCTCATCATTTGAGGGTACAAATTTGCTTGTTAATATAGAGTATTTGCACATTTGTATTAATTACAATTTTATTAGCTTCTGAAGAATAATTATAGTAGCCAATTAGCCTCCACTTATTGCAAGACTAAAGGGTGTTGATGATTAAAAGTTTCTAGTTCACAATGAAATGAAATGTTAATTTTTACTGATTTCTGGCAGAAATCATAGACAAAATTGAATAATTCTTTAAATTTTGTGGTTACATGAATATTGGAGAAAAACATTATTCTTGATATATTATTTTTGTATGGTTACGGGATTATTTTAAATGGAATGAACAATTTTTACTCCAACTTTTTTCCCAGCACTCATAGTAGCCTACAATTACCGTAGCAAAAGTAAGAGTAATTGACACAACTAAAATGAAGGAAACATTGTAAAAAAAATTTCTGTATACATCATTCTTAGAAGTTTAAACTGACTCTTCTTCAAAAGAAGTGAAAAAAGCATATTATGCAGTTTTGTAATCAATACTGATTAAGGAATAATTTACTATTAAAATCTATGTATCAAGAAGATTTCTATATTTAACCAAGCAAATTAAAAAAAGGAAAGCCTGATAATGCTTAATGCTATGTTCATAATCATAACTGTGTCATGTGATCACTTTTCGTTTCATGCTAGTGTATAATATATAATATAACCTGCTTAGTTTTGACCTAGCCTTATAGTAATGTAGTTTTGACCTAGGCTTATAGTAATGTTCTGGAGAAACTTTAAAAGTTTCTGCAGAACATTACTATTCATTAATACTTTTATTTTCATATAATCCACTTTTAATGCCAGTCCTGCTGGTTCTAGGATGTTATTGCTTTAATAGCCAAATTAACAATGCAGGTAACTGTTAAATCACAGCAGAATCGAAAGCCAGACCAAATTTTACACATAAGTTTCTGATATTGAATAAATCATCACAGAAAGCTGGATAGTAACAATCAGTCCAAATAAGGACTCAGTATTTCAAGTAATACTGTTTATTAGTTAACATATCTTGTTATCTTATCCAAGACTTAATCATATTTGATGCTACTTTTCAAAATCAATCAAGGTCATTAAGGTGTACATAAAGGAAACACACACACACACACGCACACAAAGCTTTAGCATCTTAGCAATAACACTTAAATACCACTTCATAGCACTCTCTAGCCAGTTTACATAGTCAGCATATTGCCCTGAACAATTTGGCTCCTCATTTTATTGACCTCGAAAGAATGGAAGGATGAGTCAATCTTGAACCAATCAGGATCGAACTCCTGGCAGTAGGTAGAGTTAGCCTACAGTACTGCATTCTAACCACTGAACCACCACGGCTTTTAAAATTTTATAAAATGATATTTTTTTGCATCAAAACCAACAAAGAAATTTCAGGTGCCTTAACAATTTGATTATGGCATATGCTTTTATAGGCCAGTCTATGTCATCAGATATATGCTATGTGGAGATAGAAGCACAGATAATTGGATAATTTGGTTATATGTGGACTTCTAATTAGATTGAAGAGCAATAAAATTCAAAAAGTTGGATTGTGAAAGTGACTGAATAATCAGATTTACAAGATATAAGTAAAAACAAATGTAGCTATTATATCTATATGGAGTGTTTTTATTTTCTGTATTTTAGTTTCATGAAGCTGTCACCCAGAAATACAGAAAAATATCTTGCATTTTTAAAATGAAATGAAAGCAAATGAGTTTTATTAACTATAGGTGAAATGAGTGCCTATATTTTAATCTTGCACTTAAATAAAATTAGTGGTATTTACATTTAGAAATAAGTAAATTTTCTACCCATATTTTATTTGATTTATTTCCTCTGTTTGCATGACATACTTAACTGGGTCATGGGGAGGGAAGTGTGATACACAGACTCTAAAACCTAGCCAATTAATCCAGAGGAAGTTAGATATAATCCCAAACACACCAGGTAATCCGTATTATTTGCTGTAACAAGCTGCAAGGTAATGAATTGATTGGGGGAAGGGATTGCTCGGTCATTTCTGACATGCAAACAGGGCTATTAATTCCAATTTATAAATCATGCCAATTTTTTCCAGTAAAGAATGTTATGCTTTCAATGATACACTGATAATACCATTGATAAGTTCTGTTCTTTGCCTATGACACAGTGGGTGTGATCAGAATTCCAGTCATCTTGTACCCTAGGTGGGATTAGTGGGGGAAAAAAGAGTGTCATTCTTCTTTTTCTACCGCCACAAAGCATCATCTACAATAAGAGCAACCCTGCAAAATGGCACTGATTTAAGAACTTATCTTTTTTTTAAAAAAAATTTAATCCTTCCTCAAACAGTTAGGCAAAAATAATGGAATCTTCCTTAGCTCTGCATAGTGGCACTGACCCTGATCAGGGCATATGGATTTTTAATTGGAGGGAGGGAGGGCAGCATAAAAGAAAAAGAAAAAGTGGCAGGAAGTGCAATATGCTGGTCAGTTCCCAGGAAGCAGGTTGGCCTTCTCCACGGACCATGTGGGTCCATTAAAGTTTGTTTCACAGCTCTGAAACACCACCCCCGGTTTACCAGGCAGGAGAGACCTCCTTAAGGTGGGGACCAAGTATCATAGTAGCAGGAATCCCCGGACCACCGGCGTGTAGATTTCCATCATTTCGAACCACCGACGTGCAAGTCATCCTTCTGTTACACTACGGTGCTCCTTTGGATCCCCGGGCATACTTTTTGACCTAGGACTTGAACCTGAGACTCTTGGTTCCTAATCTGAGTCATGGAGTCACAGAGAAGAATTTGCAATCTGCCCGTGCTCCCCTGGGTTTTAGAGCCCTCCCACCATCTAAGGTTGTTTGTCGTTTCGTCGCCTCAGCTCTACCAGGGCAGGCTAGCTAAGGCAGCTCAGAGTGGAAAGAAGCAATGTCCAGAACAACCGTAAACTCGGATAATCCTTAATCTATGGACAAGCTCAATTGTGGTTTACTGAAGAATGAGTCAGTAATTTTAGGACTGGAAATACTACTAATTAAGCTGAAGGTAGACGCAGAGAAACCCACTAAGTTTATCAGGATTCTTTTCAGTGAGAATTCTTTCTGGGAAAATTCTCAGCCAAATTGACTTTTAATCTTCACTTTCCATGCCGCCAATAAAATAGCTATCCTGGACTAGAGGTTTTCTTTAGAAAGAACTAGGACTTATTCCCGTGTAAATGTTTTTTTAAATAGAGCCAAGTTGTGGCTCCTTAGACTGTCCTAACGGAGAGGAAAGTTGGACCTCAACCAGGAGGAGTATTGGAAGAAAAAACCGGAGGTTTCCGTGAAATACACTGGGCCTCCCAAGGCAAGATGGCGGAATGGCCGTCAACTTTGGGAAATGATCGGACGGGGCTAAGGCTCAGCGACTGGAGGGTACCCGGCTGTTTCCTGGGATACCTCAATATGTGGCTCTTCACAAGCCATTGGTAGAGTCCCTAGAGCACTCCCAGACTTGCTTCAGTTTCATCCGACATCTTCTGAAGCTTAGACCATTCTTTACTGTTGTTTGATATATTAATTTTATCTTGGGAGGGTGCGTGTGTCTGTATGTGTGAGTGGGTTTGGGATAGTTTGAAATTTAAATTATAAGAATGGAAGGAGTAGGTTTGGAATGGCTGGAACTAGGGAGAATGAGGGAGCCGGGGGCAGGGAGTGGAGTCCCCTCTGCTGAGTGTGCAAGCAGAAGCAGATGGAGGCTTAGATATGACCCCCGGTTCGATATGAATGGGGTACCTGGCCTGCCGGGGAGGTGGGGGGTTGCTGACGTGGGGAAGGGGATCTCTGGGGGGGATGGAGAGCTGGAACATTGCGGTTATGACTGGAAGAGGTAGATATGGCGGGAATTGCTGCTCTCGAGGAACTAGGATTCGCTGCCTCAAAGCGATTACTTGTTCCGGACCCTTTGGTTTTGGTTCACTGGGCTCACCTCGTATACCTGGTGACTTGGGATGTCAGGGCAGGCTGCTGCTGTTTAATGCCAGGTCTGTTGTTAACAAGGCTCCCCTCATTCGGAACTTAATCCTGGAGGAGGGGGCTGACCTGGCATGTATAACTGAGACATGGCTGGGCCAGGAGGGGTGTGTGCCCCTCTCAGAGATGTGCCCAGACGGGTTTCAGATATTGTATCAGCCACGACTCCAGGGAAGGGGTGGAGGAGTGGCAGCTATTGTCTGGAAGAGTCTTTGTCCTTGCAGGATCCCTGCCCCGGAGATTGTTAGGTGTGAGTCTCTCCTCTTGAAGTTGGAGTCATGAGTTCAGTTGGGCTTGTTGTTGACGTACCTACCTCCCAGTTGTGTGACAACAGCCCTGCCTGTGCTACTAGAGGCAACAGCCGGGTTGGTGGTAGAGTTCCTCAGGCTTATGATACTGGGGGACTTCAATCTGCCGTCACTTGGCGAATCCTCAGATGTGGCTCAGGAGTTCATGGCTTCCATGACAACCATGGACCTGACCCAAGTAATTCAGGGTCCGACCCATGAGGGGGGACACATGCTCGACCTGGTATTTCTCTCAGGGCAGTGGAGACAGGATCTGGAAGTAAGTGGTATAGAGGTTTTTCCCTTGTCATGGTCAGATCATTTCCTGTTGAGGTTGGACTTTAAGATGCCACTCCTCCATCGCAGGGAGGCGGAGCCAATTAAGTGGTTCCACCCCAGACACCTAATGGACCCTGAAGGGTTTCAGAAGGAGCTTGGGGAGATACCTGACTCCCTTGTCCACAGTCCGGCCGAGACCCTAGTCTCGGCTCGTCACCCAGCCTCCTCCTCTCCTCCAGTGCTGTGAGTGGCGAGACCCGGCTGGGGCTCGACACCTAGTGGCTGCCTGGAATAGGGTGGTGTCTGGGGCATTGGACCGGATTGTGCCTTTGCGGCCTCTCAATGGCAGTGGATCCAGGAAAGCTCCCTGGTTTACCGAGGAGCTCCAGGAGATGAAACACCAGAAGAGATGTCTAGAGCGACGCTGGAGGACCAGTAAATCCAAATCTGACCGAACACTCTTGAGAGCCTTTATTAGGACTTACTTAGTGGCGATACAGGCGGCAAAATATTCACATTTTTCCGCACTTATTGCATCTGCTGATTCTCGCCCAGCTGCCCTATTTAGGGTAACTCGCTCCCTCCTTAATGCAGGGGGAGCGGAGGAGCCCTTGCAGGGTAGAGCGGAGGAGTTTGTGCAGTTTCTGTCGGATAAAGTCGCTCAGATTTGGATGGACCTGGACTCTGATTGGGCAATACCGACCGAGATGATGGGGGCAGGTCTTAGTCCTATTGTGTGGGAGGAGTTTGAGCCAGTGACTCCTGAGGAAGTGGACAAGGCTGTAGGTGCGATGAGTTCCTCCACTTGTTTGTTGGACCTGTGCTGCTACTGGCTGGTTTCGGCCAGCAGGGAGGTGACACGAGGCTGGCTCCAGGCTTTAGTTAATGCGTCCTTGAGGGAGGGGTCCTTCCCGCAACCATTAAAGGAAGCGGTCGTAAGGCCTCTCCTCAAGAAGCCTTCCCTGGACCCAACAGAATTAAAGAACTTTCGGCCAGTCTCCAACCTACCCTTTGTGGGAAAGGTTGTAGAGAAAGTGGTGGCACTTCAGCTCCTGCGGTCATTGGATGAAACGGATTATCTGGACCCTTTTCAGTCTGGTTTCAGGCCTGGCTACAGCATGGAAACTGCCTTGGTCACACTGATGGATGATTTCTGGCGAGCCCGAGATGGGGGTCACTCCTCTATCTTGGTGCTACTTGACCTCTCAGCAGCTTTCGATACCATTGACCATGGTATCCTTCTGAGACGACTAAGGGAGTTGGGACTGGGAGGCACCATGTTGTGGTGGTTCTCCTCCTATCTCTCTGGTCGGTCACAGTCGGTGTTGGTAGGAGGACAGAGGTCGACCCCTAGGCCCCTCGTTTGCGGGGGGCCCTCAGATTGCCATGAAAGAAATAAATCTGTATTGCCTCAAAACTGAGAATTTAAAAATAGCAAAGAATAGAAATATATATATACAAATAGGAGATATTATTAGTGGTGGAATTGCTAACATCTGCAACTCTTTTATATACATTAAACCTTCTGAAATTACTACATGGACTTACAGTGCTATACAATACTTTCAAGTCACTGTTAGTTATATCAAAATGTGTTCATTTACAGCAGGTGATATTACTATGAATGTAAGTATGACAGCTAAATAGTTAAATTGAAAATTCTATGTTATGTATTTAATGTTTTATTATTATTGTTATTTGTCATTTGATGTAATTTCTGTTCTTGGCTCATTGGATATACTAACATTCCCTCCCCTCCAAATGTATTCTTAGCACACATAACATGCAATTTGTAACCAGAGATAATTTTAATCCAAACAACAGAAACAAATGTAATTGCACAAATCCAATTTATTGTTTTATTTATTGAATCTTTATTGGATTGTGATCTTTTGACAGTTATAACATAATATAGGTTAAGATCAAATTAGTGAAGAAGTAAATGAAATTATCTTGATAAATTATAAAGTGTTATAAAGTACATTCTGCAGAAGCAAAATATAAAAGTGAGATTTCTTGGTTTTGCTCTGAAACGGAGGTGGGAAATATTTTTCATATACATCTGTATTTATGTATATAAAGAATGAGTGGAAACAATTGACATTCCTTACAATACATTTGACAATTTACATTTATTATATAACATGATATCCTATTTTATATAGTTCTCAGTTTCGTATCAATTCAATTAATACTCAATTCAATTAATAAATATACAATTAATACTTTGCACAGGTTCGCCTGGTGCACCAATTGTGTCCCTACTTGGATCGGAAGGCTCTCCTCACGGTCACTCATGCCCTTGTCACCTCACGGTTAGATTGTTGCAACGCGCTCTACATGGGGCTACCCTTGAAAAGTGTTCGGAGACTACAGTTGGTCCAGAACGCAGGCACGCGAGCTATCGTGGGTGCACCTAGGTACACCCACATTACACCAATTCTCCACGAACTGCACTGGCTCCCTATTGGTCTCCGGTCACAATTCAAGATGTTGGTTATTACCTTTAAAGCCCTACATGGCTCAGGGCCAGAGTATCTTTGAGACCGCCTTCTACTGCATAACTCCCAATGACCGGTAAGATCCCACAGAGTTGGTCTCCTCTGGGTCCCGTCAGCTAAACAATGCCGGCTGGCGGGCCTGCAGGGGAAGGCCTTCTCTGTGGCTGCCCCAGCTCTCTGGAACCAGTTACCTCCTGAGGTCCGGACCATCCCCACCCTATTGGCCTTCCGAAAAGCGGTGAAGACCTGGCTTTTCCGGCAGGCCTGGGGCCGTTGATCTCGCTCTTGCGATCCGGCGAGATCCGGCCATGAATGAGTTTTAATGTTTTTAATGTTTTTAATTCTTAAATGTTTTTTATAATGATTTTAAATGCATTGTGAGCTGCCCTGAGTCTTCGGAGAGGGGCGGCATACAAATTTGAATGAATGAATGAATGAATGAATGAATGAATGAATGAATGAATGAATGAATGAATGAATGAATAATAAATAAATAAATACTCACCACTAGTAAGTGATGTAAGTACAGTAAGTACATAAATAATATTTTATAAACATAACATATCACAGTCTCATTTTACACACACACACACACACACACGAATATACCATTATGGCCATTAATAAAATAACTTAAAATCTAAAACATCTGTCCTATGAAATTTATTTTAATCTTATCCCTACCAGCTAAAACAGAGGTTCTACCAGTAAAAGTGATATCCCTTTCTAGTAGCTAGAGATACCTCCAAGGAATTTAGTAATTGCCTTCTATAGTTTGCCCTCATTTTATAGAAACTTCCTCAAGAAATTATAACCATTCAATTAAATATATTTCTACCATATATTCTTCTTCTATCCTTATAAGAAGAAATAGAACACTATTATTTTTCCCCACTACAAGGTCAGAGGTATTTCTAATAGAAGATCATAGAGTATCTACCAGCTAAAATTATTGATACCATACCATTTACCCCTTTTACAGTATCTGGCACAATTAAGGAAATACATGCTGCTACTGGTTAATTTATTTATAGAATATATATGACTGCCTGTCTTACATACTGTAATCCTAAATGACTTACAATAAAAATCAATAGTAAAACAATCATACTTCTAAAAGGATGCATCTTCTGTCCAGTATTTTCTCTAAATTTACAATGAGAAAAATTCATACTCCTATTTTTTTCATCAAATCTCTCGCCAAAATCATTTTAAGGAAAAACAGGTAATTCTTAAATATTCATAATAATTGAGAGAAAATTTGGAATTGACCTAGGTGTAATAATTGCTAAACTTTTATATTTTATTTTACTAAAAGTTGTAAATCAAAACTGTGAGATTCTTTTTTAAAATATACTGCTGTAGTTTTCTGCACCAAATTATATAAATTTGAGTTTTTATAACCTGTCCCAATTTGAAAGGAACCTGGATAGTGAACAACCAAGATAAATTACAAATAACAATATAATCAAATAGGTTAGAAAAAGAGCATCAGAAATTCTGATTTAAAAAATTGTATTTTTAATCAGCTCAGGTCAAAGGTTCATTGGAAAAATAATTATTGATTTGCTTTTAACATTCATGGAGGTAGAGGACAGGCAACTTTCTGCAGAAAGTTCCATAAAGTGGAGTTTGCTATTGAGAAGACATACCATCTATATATACCATGTAACTTGCAAGGAGGGGGAGCCCTTCTGTAATTGACTAAACTAAGTTGGGAGGCAGAATGTATTCTACAAAGGTCAATGTAAAACCTGTTGTTGCATCCTGCAGGGTTTCAAAGGCAACAATAAGTACTTTGAATTTCAGCTGGAAGCTTCTGGTAGCCAATGCATAATGTAGATATTATTCTGAGTGGTGGGGTTTTCCCACCAGAAATCTTGCTTTTGCATCTTTGTGCAGTGATCAAGTTATCTCCGGGGTAGCAGCATGTAGAATGTGTTACAGTAATCCAAATATATAGTGATCAAGATATGAATTGCTGTTCACATTATTTAGACAGTATTAGCATAAGCAATATCTTTAAAAAATATACATCCCACTTGTAATTCATATGATTTTAATAGCAGCTTGTATGTAAACACAGCTTTAAAAACTCTCACTAAAAGTACATGCAAGTACATACATAGCATCTAACAGCAAGAGACAAGCAATACAAATTTTAAAAATCTCAGATAAAAATTCAAGCAGCAACATAATATTAAACATTTGTTTGTCTTCTATTCTTTCTTAGGCTTGTTGATCATCTTTATTCTATTCTTTTTTATTTTTTCCTCCCCAAAATATTGAATAAAATTCTCAGTTACTCAGAATTGTTGGGATGCACAAAATACTTTAGCTTCCTCCATTAAGTATTAGCCCACAAATATTGGGCTGCAATCCCATAATTTCTAGTCATTATGAAGCTGCATTGATACCACTGAAGATTTTCCTTTTGATGCAAGTGGAAGCAGAATCTTCTGTCTTCTGTCAGCATAATTTAATAAGCCCAATTGTTATTGATATAACTGTATTTGTCTGGTAAGAAATAAAAAATCCAATATCTGTAACTTTTGCATAATGTAAAACTTATACTTAGAAAAAAAACGTATACCTAATGCTCAGAATAGTATAAATTCTGATGGATCACAAAAATATTTCAATTAATTGAATAATATGTCTTTCCTTATTGTACTTTGTAAATATGTCTTGTTGATTATTTACAGACATAAAAAACTGGCAATCAAGATGGAAAATAACATAACAACAATTTCTCGAGAAGAACTGGAAGAACTAAAAGAAGCATTCAGTAAAATAGGTAAGCTTGCTGAAGTTTCCCAAGATTTAGTTGACCCTTGTTGAGGATATAAGAAGATTAAAAATTGATCACATCTACTACTTTTCATTTCATAACCCTATCCCTTTCAAATATTACATTAAGATATCTGCCATGATAATTTAATAATAGTTTCTATGTATAATAACGATATTAATAATATTTCACACGTGAGTTCCCGTAACACAGTGTTTCTCAACCGTGGAACTTTAGGATATGTGGACCAACTCCCACAATTTCCCAGCCACATGAAATACTGTCACGCTATACTGTCATAAGTTAGCTATAATCACATAAACCCTGCTGATCCCCAATATTCACTATCATGTCATGAAAGTATTGGAAGAAAATCCTGGGTTCGAAGTTCAGCTAGGTCACAAATAAACATGCTGGGCAACTGCTTGAAAATTAGGGTAGTGTTATTTGACTACATTTCATGGAGTACAACAATCAAAAGTAGGATATGAAGTTAGAATGCTGAGCGTGGTAGTACTTCTAGCAGTAATGGACTTTGATCATGGAATATGTACTTCAATGTGAAGTATGTTAGATGTCTAAATTGAGATGTTCCTACCCCAGGGACATGTTGTTTCTTGTTCTGTGGGGTGCGTAGATCTGTTCCTAGGTGTGAAATTTTATGATGGGTGCAGTATTGTAATAAAGATTTCCCTTATCTTGAGGGAATTTGTATTTATTTGCCAGTGCACCCTGTCTTCCCGAAGAGACCTATTAATTAATTGCAGTCCAAGTGCTAATGCAAGTGGGAAAGTTCAAGGGATTTCATTGTATCTTTCATTTGTGGCTATTGGTAGATCAGAGGTGTTTCATGAATGGTTAGCACAGATATCATGAAGGTTTTTATCTTCCAACAAGAAAATTATGCAGATTGGGAACAATGAAATCTGAACAATTGCATTAATGCAAAGGCAAATTTCCTTGATATATTTTGCCTGAAATAACCTTATACTCTAATTTGAGAGCTATTTATAAGTCCTTAAAATATATATAATTAGGCTTCATTGCCTCTTGTAGTGGTGTTAAAAGGTATACCCTATACTTCATTAAGTTGCCTAGAATATTAAAAAGCTGATGTCTGGCAATCCAAATAAACTGATTACTCTGTAGCATCCTTCCCTTGCTTCATACATAACCTTCATATATAAGAATAGTCAGATTGCCATGAAAGAAGCAAATCTGTATTGCCTCAAAACTGGGTCTTGGCTTTGCTTGTTGGGAATGCAGTGATTACTCTATTTCTTTATTAGTTTAATGAAGAAACTGGAACACTTCAGTCATTAGAGGTGAGTTTTTCAATCATACTCTGAAATCTATATTTTAGTGAAATAAAGCAATATTCTTCTCTTTCTGCAAACAACTGCTATACAGTCTGAGATTTGTGCTTCACTCTATGTTTGTTCCATGATACTATGGGGCCTGGGAAACTCAACTAATTATCTATGGTCTCATCTCTGGCTTCAGAGGAAGGTTATGAAGAGAGACGGGAGATTTTACATTGATAGGGACTTTTAAGATGACTAGTGAGAAATGAATTGGCATATAATAGACTGAATACAGCAGCAAGGTAAAATTGCTTTGGCAAAAAATAAATATGAGACAGATATAAAGGAAAAGAAATTGAGAACAAGGAGTCCAACCAATTATACTGTACGGAATGTTTCTACACTAATACACAAAATATGGATTAAACAAACAAAATGAGCTAGAAGTAATGAGGCATAAAGGCATAATAAAAGATTATATAACATAGTAAGACGAATCCCACCGGTGGAGCATTGGATTTGATAGGAAAACTTTATTTCAGAGGAACAGGCAACACATTATATACCAGAAATGAATTTACCTACAGAGAGATCCATTGGATTGAAAATAACACAAGTGTTATTTGAAATGGCATGTTGAAATGGCAAACTAACAGAAGTGCTATGTTTCTTGGGGTCTGATACAGATCGCCAAATCAGTTATTAGAGGTACATGATGATTTTATAAAGCAGATAATTGAAGCTTTAAAAAATCATGAAGTAATTGTAATGATATATCCAGATACGAGTTGAAAGACTAAGTTTATCAAACATAAAATGTCTGAAATTTTTTTTTCGATGATGATGATAATTTTCTCTTTCCAAAGACAAAATTGCGGTGGACAGTAGGCCACTTTATTACCTTAAATTTGTCTCTTACTAATGATGCTAAATAAGGGTAAGTTTGGATGCAGTGGCTACATTGTTAGAGTTTTTGATTTAACAAGCACTTGAAAAAATATCAACTTAAATAATGGTTTTTAAAATGCCCAATGTTAATACAGTAAACTAATGGAAATGATAAAAAGATAATATGAAAATAAAATCTTAAAAGATACTATAATTGAAACACCTTGAAAAGAAAATTAAGGGCAGTGCAATATCAGAAAATGCTAACGAGAAAGAAAACTAGGAGACATCTGAAGATTCAGTGTTGTTAAATAGGTTACAAAGGAGCTGACTAAAGGGTGTTAACAAAGAAAGTTAACACAACTTCATATCAGAAACCAGGAATAAATCAGAAACACAAAGGTACAAAGTGAGATAAGGTTAGGAAGAAATACAATTATCTAGCAACTTTAGGTTACTTCAAATATGCTGAAAGCATAAGAAAACAGAATGAATGAAGCATAAGATATGATGAGAAAGTCTTATATAACAATAACCACACACACACACACAGCCCACAGAAGACCACTAAAAATATGAATATTGTTCTCAGTTAATCTATTTGAAATAATACTTTAGTAAACATACATTATCTATTACTAAAGATAGCCTAAATTCAAGAAGGTAATAACAAAAGAATAAAAATGTATTATTTTAAAACAGCAATTGAAATATCAATAGTAACAAAGCAGTTTTGTTTTGCAATTTATAGACATTGATAATAGTGGATATGTCAGTGATTATGAACTTCAAGATCTTTTCAAAGAAGCAAGTCTTCCATTACCTGGCTATAAAGTTCGTGAAATTGTGGAAAAAATTATAGCAGTGACAGATAGCAACAAGGATGGCAAAATCAATTTTGAAGAATTTGTATCGGTAAGTAAACTAATATCTTAGGCTATATGTTTATCTGAATATAACTGGGTTAGAATATATTAATTATATATGAAACAAAAGGTTATTAAAATATATTTTAAAATTAATGCTACAAACTACATTGCTCAATAGTGTACAATATTCCTAAAATGTACCCTATGCAGTCAAGACATAACAACAACATAATAAGTCTGTCATGTTAGTTGAGAAATGGTTATATGATATAGCAATAGTATGTAAACGTACTATTTGGTTTATAATGTTAGCATATTGCCCCCAACAATCTGGGACCTCATTTTACCAACCTCGGAAGAATGGAAGGCTGAGTCAATCTTGAGCCGATCCTGTTAGTGGGCACAGTTAGCCTGCAATATTGCATTCTAACCAATGCACCAATACAGCTCAAATATATGATATCCTGTTTTGTAACTTTCACAGTATTTATTTAAATTTATTAGCCAGCCAACTTTAGCAGTATGGTGACAGCTTTTGAACAATAGCTCTCAAAATAATAATTTTAAAAAATCAATTTTGAAAATGGGTGTAAGACCTTTTTAATAGCTATACCTTACAAAATGTGCTCTTGTCCTTGCAGTTGTTGATTTCAGGGTAGCACATGGATCTTCACATCATTTGCTTCAGGAACTATAAATTAGTCTGTTTATCAATTATAACAGGTTGTGAAATGATGGCTGTTAAATTTAGTGCAACAGTTATCAAATTCTCTTTTGATTTTGCCCAGGAAAGTGATAGACTATTGATAGGCACCCCGGGTGCAATTTCAAAACATTCTTGCCTTTTGGCTGCCCTCCACTGTGTGACGAAGATAAAGAGGCCACTGTATTCCATCGTCGCCTACCTTAAACTTTTTTCTCTGTTTAGTTTCTGAAATGAAACTCTTTTAAATGTTTTTGGAGTATGCCTTTCTTTTACCTAAACAATTTTAATAGTAATGTCTTCATATAATTCTATAAGATTAAAACTAATCTTAATTACCTGAGACAATTTTGCATCTTGTTGCTCTAGTTCTACTGTACTTGAAAGGAGCTCAATGTATGCAATACATCATTCATATTTTATTTAGTTTTAAAATTCCATTTAAAACATGAAGGAAGTGCGTGAAGCTATTTTGCTGAAATAGCTGAAGACTTTTACACATTTCTGATGAAATTTATCTTTAATATGAATAAGCAAATTGTCAAGAATGGATTAAGTACACCTCCCACCTCCCCCCATGTTTAGAATGACCTGGAGTTTTGAAGGCTTGAAAACACGTAACCAAGGTGTTAATATATTTTCTCTGTGCCTTGGATTGTTCAGGCTGTACTTCCTATTTCCACTTATACTTGTCTTGGATTATTAAAAATCCTGGATTTGCTAGGGCAGTCCAAGTTTTGGAGAATTATGTCGTATGCATTATGCCAAAGGATCATGTCTAAGCATTATGCATGTCCCATAACATCAGAAAATGTCACAATTTTAAAGAACCTGTTCTAGGTGATAAATAGCAGCAGATGTAAGTTCTGAGAATAATGTAAGAAACAACTTTTGCATTCACTACTCATTACACCTATACAAATATTTGATTGACTAACAGCAATATGGAAAGTATATACAAGTGGCAAAAGACAGATTGTCACTTTTACTGTTACTGAAAAGACATGGCATCACATTTAAAGTTGATAATAAATATTAAGTGTTGCCTTAATAATTTGAAGATGTTCACTGTTTATCAGAGACTGGGATTTACATGTGTATTGTTTAATTCTTGTTTGTAAAGTATTTCCAAAATATGTCTGGAAATTACTGCAAAAATGTTTTAAATAAACAATATAACCTTAGCTTGGGCCTTAAATTAGGTAGGGAGGACAACCAGCAAACAACTAGCAGCACTGCAAATTATGCCCATATTAGAAATAAGTACAGCTGTTACAAAAATATGCAGGATACTTTCACTTATAATTATACATTGACATCCTAAAATAAAACTCTAAATAAAAATTAAATAGATGTGACAAAAAGAACACCTTAATAAAACCCCTTAATTAAAAACAATTATGATATACATGCCCTAAGATTCTGGAAGTTGATACAAACTTTAACAGGTAGCTTTCTTGTTTTGTATTTCTTATTCAGTTTAGGGGCTGGATTAGAACCTCTTGATTTTTTTATTGGTATAAATGAAAAAGTATATTCCTGATAGCTGTATCCAAGATTTTTAATGTATTATTATTATATAAAATATTTTAATTCTCTTATAGTCTAAAAAGATCAAATATGAAGGGATTAAATAATAAAGAATTGGTTCGCAATTATAAATCTTCTTGGTTTGTCCCTTTTCTCTCTCCCACTTCCCACAAATAATTGATTTACTTTATTATATAACTTTAATGCTTCAGTTAGTTGGAACAATTATGAAGATGTGCTAAAAAAGAACAGGAAGAAGAAAGTCAGCAATTTTACTATTGTTTTGACATGGCTGCTCTTTGATTATTTTCTATTCTTTTGATGTTAATCATCTGAATCAGAATATAGCTGGAAGGGATCTTCTAATCCAACCCCCTGCTGAAGCAGGAGACCCTATACCAGTATGGCTAACCTTTTCCAGACTAAGTGCCTAAAGTGTGTGTGTGAATGTGCGTGTGCGCCTGAACCCCCAAAATTCAATGTTCATGCATGTGTCCCACCCCCCCACATGCACCCCCTGAATGCGCCCTGTCCCCACGCATGCCCCCATGCCCCTGAAATTCACTCCCCGCACATGCCCCCGCACATGCACAACCAAGATCTGAAGACCAGCTGGCCAGTGGGAGGCACGCGTGCATGTAGTGCGGAGCTGAACTGGGGCAGCAGCTCGCGTGCCATCAGAGCGCACTGCATGCCACCTCTGGCACGCGTGCCACAGGTTCGCTATCACGGCCTATCAATGGTATACATTTCAGACAAGGCTGTCCAGTCTTTTCTTAAAAACCTCCAGTGATGAATATCTATAGAGATTCTCAGTCATTCAGGTCATAGTTGTCCCAAAGGTGCTTTTTGAAGAGGCAACTGGACTTCCTTGTTTTTCTTTAAATTTGTTTCTCTTCTCATCCAAGAAGCTTCCTCAGCTCACTTCTCAGAGCTAAAGAAGCTTCTTCGATGAGAAATGAAACATATTCAAAGAAAAACAAGAAAGTCCAGTTGCCTCTTCGAAAAAGCACCTTTGGGACTCCTGTGATGAAGCACCCACGACTTCTGCAGGCAAGCTTTTCCACTGGTTAATTGTTCTCACTGTTATGAAGTTTCTCCTTAATTCCAGGCTGCTTCTCTCCTTGATTACTTTCTATCCATTGTTTCTTGTCTTGCTTTTTGGTGCTTTGGAAGAAGATAGGTTGACCTCCATCCTCTTTGTTGCAGCCCCTCAAATATTGGAATACTGTTTATCATGTCACCCCAGTCCTTCTTTTCTCTAGAGTCTAGACTATCCATACCCAATTCCTGCAACCAATATTCATGTTTTAATCTACAGGCCTTTAATTATCTTAGTTGGTTTTCTCTACACCTTTTTCAAAGTCTCAACATCTTTTTTGTAATATGGTGACCAAAACTGGATGCAGTATTCCAGGTATGGTCTTACTAAGGATTTATAAATACTTCACGTGATTTTGATTCTATTTCTCTGTTTATACAACCAAGGATTGTATTGGCTTATTTGGCTGCTGCCACACACTGCTGGCTCATATTTAAATGATTGTCCTCTAGGATTCCAAGGTCCCTCTCACAGTTACTATATTTGTGCCATGTTTTGCATAATTTGTACTTTTACCTTTGGTTTTTCCTGCCTAGGTGCAAAACCTTGCTTTTCTCCACATTAGATTTCATTTTCTTCATGTTGTTTTTTTCCAGGTTATTCAGGAACTGAAAAGTAAAGAGATTAGCAAATCATTTCGAAAATCCATAAACAAAAAACTGGGGATTACTGCAATTGGAGGAACATCATCCATTTCCAGTGAGGGAACTCAGCATTCTTACTCAGGTAAAAAAAATTGTAATGTTCAAAGGAATGTTTTTGTCAATGTAATGCCAGGATTAACATTTATGCAGGAATATGGATATGGTTCTTATAATTATAGGAATACCTGCTCAGAATAAAAGATACACAACAGTATTCCCTATTAGGGTTTCTTTTACAGTGTGCTAAGACAGCAAGGTTGAGTTTGTGGCATATGTATTGCTAGACTGCTCTTAAAATATATTTTCCTCTTTTATTTTCCAGAAGAAGACAAGGTCGCATTTGTTAACTGGATAAATAAAGCTCTTAAAGAAGACCCTGACTGCAAACATTGCCTCCCTATGGATCCATCAAACGATAGCCTTTTTAATTCACTTGCTGATGGTATCCTTCTTTGGTATGTTCAGTTTTTTAAAAAAATGTTTACCAAAATACAGGCTGGCGAATTCTTAAGGCATTACCATCCCTTAATTTTGATACTATAAGTCCTATTTATTTTAGTTGGAAAGATCAGCAAATTTTGAACTTTCATTGAAATCAATAAAAATTAAACCATATGCAGGTAGTTCTCACTTATGAATATTAATTGGCATTGGGAACTCTGCTGCTAAGCTGCACAGTCATAAAGTGCAATATCATGTGACTGTCCTGACTTACGAAGGCAGTTCTTTCATGTCCAATTGCTGTTATTAGGCAAATCCTCCAGTCACCGTTTGCTACACAATTGCTGCTTCTACATTGCTATTAGCAGTCTCATTGAGGAGTTTTACAAAGGAACCGTCCATTCTCCTTTACCTCCCCAATCATTCATATCCACCTTGGATAAGAATGAACTGCTGTTTTTAACAGTAGTTAAAAAAAAAAAAGTAATTGTATCTGGAATGCTTTAATACTAAACTCTACTGATCCCAGAAATTATCCAAGTATAAGCATTTGAAAACCAGAGTTAAGCTAACTGTTTCTAGCATGGTGCTGTGGTCCAAGAGCTACTGTCTTCACCCTCCATGCTAAGTCAAAGTTCTGACGTTTTTCATCCTGGCAGGGAGGAAATGTATGTTACATGAACATGCATATACATATGCTTATGCCTTTTTTTCTGTCTGTGGTGACGAAGTGCAGATTGTTCAGTTAATAACAGTTGAATATTAGTATATGAAAAAAATAAATGAATTACCTCTACGTATGGTACTGATGTTATTCCACTTATGGAAACAAAATACTCATTCCATAAGTTTCCATATTCTGTAAGTCTACTAAATGGTTTGCTATTTAATGTTCACATTTATGGAGAACCTTAATCTGCCAATCTTTTAAATCACTTTACAATGAATTTCTTTCACATTAAGCTAATGATTATTTTTCTTTATTTTCAAGCAAAATGATTAATTTATCTCAGCCAGATACAATTGATGAAAGAGCAATTAATAAGAAGAAGCTTACTGCATTCACTAGATCAGTAAGTAAACCATAGCCAAAATCTAATAGTTGAATGGAAATTAAGAAGATGAACAAGGCAAATTGTAAACTGTAAGACATATATGGATGATGTTTGGGAAGGAGATTAAAATTTGATCATAGCTCTCATGTAAAATTACATTACAAGATAATGCAAACTTGAACATTTCTTGCACAAGCCAGAAATGGGATTGATACTAGTATTTTAAAATATTTAAAAGAATTTGGTTTGCTTAAAACTTCTGAGTTGCAATATATCTAATTAAAATGTATTTTAATTTTACAGTTTGGGCCTGATGTCTGAGCAAAATCTGAAATTCCTAAATTATTAAAATTATTAGAAAAAGGTTTTGGAAGTTTCTGAATATATAATTAATTTAAATCTACAACTGAAAAGTTGTACCAAAATAAATATAGAAAAACCTGCACTGAGTTACAACAAACCAATGTGTTAGAATTTTTAAAAAGTCACATTAGTGTTCTGTGATCTCAAAATGCAATTAATTCAACAGACTGGTTTTTTTCATGTTTATTGGACACCACGAAAATAGGTAGTTGGATTCCAATTTCCATATGTAACATTTTGGAAGTGACACAGATTTTATGTTTTGGAGTTGATATACATTGAAGACATTTTGGTATAATATACTCCAGGCTCTGAACCTTACAAAACAAGAAGAGTTATCATTAATGGGGTGTAGCTAAGAATATTGTTTTATTTATTTATTATTTTATTTATTAAATGTATATGTCGTCCCTTCTCACTGTCTGAAGCAACTCTGGATGGTTTTACTCCAGTGGGAGGAAAAAGATCCTTAATAGAAAATACTCTCGGCATAGGAAATAGCTTTTTATTGCATAAAGTGTGATCAATATCACTTCAGTTAGCCAAAGTTTAATTTGTTGTTTGAGACCTGGGTTTCAATTATATATAAGAGTGTTGAACATATATTTTTCTTTCAATATTTTTCTGTATTTCCTTTATCTTTGTTTCAGCCTTCTTAAATTTCTTATATTTTGGGGGTTTTTTTGCTTCTGGTTATAGATGGAAAAATGTATATAAAAACAAGGCAATAAATTGTAGCATTTATAGTTATTTAAACTTTCTATATATACTGTATTGCTGTAGTAAATCCATTAATATATGTAAGCCTTTGAGTAAAATAGTTTCCAGGAAGCTTTCTGGAAGTTTTTTGCAAAGCTAACAACTTAGTTTTTCATTTCTAGCATATAATTTGGCACATAGTTCTATTACTAATATATTTGTAATGCATGTTTGTAGAACGTATCAATTCAAGTTGTTCTAGTACCAGTTTTGTTATGCCTATTAGCTTCCTCCAATTTTATATTTCCCCCCACCAAATGTGTTTTTGTTTCAGCATAATCCTTTTTTCCATTCAAAACTTGTGTGTGTGTGTGTGTGTGTGTGTGTGTGTGTGTGTGTGTGTGTGTTTATCTCTGATTCGAAAGGTCTTATTTATTTAGCTTCCAGATTTCCATTTTTCTTATAGTATTCTATTTAGATATCATAGTTATATGGCAATTTTTTGAAAATCTTAGCCCAGGCATATTGTGAGTTATGATGGTAACATTTATATTGTTAAGTTGCTAAAAAAATAAACATGAATTAATAGCTGTATTAAAAAGGGCCTATGCTCTAACAGCTCTTTCAAAGGAAAAATAATCTAATACCCTGTTTCCCGAAAAATAAGACATCCCCTGATAATAAGCCCAATCGGGCATTTGAGCGCATGCACTAAAATAAGCCTCCCACAGAAAATAAGCCCTCCCCGAAAATATTTAAACGCAGAGCTGGAAATCAGGTAAGACGGCAAGAGGTGCTCCATCTTGCCACACGCACCCCAAAATAATAAGACCTGCCCCAAAATAAGGCCAAGCGCTTATTTCGGGGTTCAAAAAATATAAGACAGGGTCTTATTTTTGGAGAAACACAGTATTATAGAATAATTTATTAAATGCTGACTTTCAGTGTTTCAAATATGCTGAAAACAGTTCAAATGTCAGCCGATTTATGAAATACTTTCTTAGTCTGTTCATGTTACATCTGTTTCTTTCTAACATGTTTTGTTTTGTTTTTTTGCTTTGCTTTTAGGAAAATCTAGATCTAGCACTAAATTCTGCATCAGCTATTGGCTGTACAGTAGTTAACATTGGATCACAAGATTTAATAGATGGAAAGCCACATTTGGTATTAGGATTATTATGGCAAATTATTAAAGTTGGGCTTTTTTCTGACATAGAGATTTCCAGAAATGAAGGTGAGAATTTTAAATGTTCATAAGGAATAATAAATTCTGTAGCTTAAGCATATTCTTTTATTTGTTTTTCTTTTGAAGTTCCAGAATAATATTTATTGAAAACATTTTCCAGCTCTTATTGGTTTACTAAGTGATGAAGAAGAATTGGAGCAATTAATGAAATTGTCTCCAGAAGAACTTCTGCTACGCTGGGTTAACTACCATTTGAATAATGCTGGGTGGAAGAAAATAAGCAACTTTGGTCAAGACATTAAGGTATATCTTACTTAAACTTGTAGTAAACAAAGCAATTATTACATATAATATAGTGCTATTGGAACGGAATATGTAACACTTGACCGACAGATAAGAAATTCCATTGTCTCAAAAAGCCATTTATAAAACTTATAGAAGAATAATAAGAAAAATATCATTTCTAGAATCAAAAACGATGGAAGTAAATTAATACTTAAAGCAGAAAATAAAGAAATAACAAAAACAAATTTCCTTACTTTTTTTTATATCATTAATCTTGTATGTAGCACAATTCACAAAAGCTCTGGTATCCAGAGAAGTGGGACAATTGCAACTGGAATTGTTTAAGAACTTTGGACCCAGAGGAAAACAACTGAGCCTAGATACCTGTATTTAGAGATTCAATTCATCTATGAACTGACCTTTAAGCTGAGGACTCCTGGTTCTGCAAAATCTCTATTGTGAGCCAGTGACATTTGATGTTGCTCTCCATCAAGATCAGCTCCTGTATTTTTCTTAGCACTGTTTATCCAGGCACCTTTTTATTGCTATAATTCTGTAGATACATCCCTAGTATAATCCTATACTTGGTGTCTTTTTCAAAGACTTTTTAAAATCCTTTGATTTAACCTTTGAAAAAAGGATATTACCTGTGATATCCTCCAAGAAATATGAAAATCCATTAAGAAAATATGTTCTATGCAGAACCTATACAGAATATGACACAGGCATATTAGTATAACAATTCCAGTCATTCTCATTTCAGCATCGGATAAGTGTATGTGAATAATTTTTGTTTAAAATTTGCATTGTTCATTTCAGGATTCAAAAGCTTATTATCATCTTTTGAATCAAATTGCACCCAAACGAGGCAACAATGGAGAAACAGCCATTGCCATAGATCTTTCAGGTTTTAATGTAAGTGTTCTGTTAAATCTTTCACATTATAAACACTGGCTAGATTGGAGAACCAAGTTATAGCATTTCTACTAAACATATCTAACAGATTTCTTGAATAGAACAGTATGATTGAATGGATAATTAACAATATGATACTTTTAAGTCAATCTTTTTTTTTTTAAAAAAAGGAATGGGTTGCTTTGTATAATCTGACCAACTATGTTAAAAAAATTGATAATCCAGCCATCTGATGTGATGGTTTCATAATGAGTCTTAATGGGGGATACTTTGAGAATCGAGCTACCGTATTTCCCTGAAAATAAGACCCTGTCTTATATTTTTTTGAACCCCGAAATAAGCGCTTGGCCTTATTTTGGGAGGGGGGGTGTTCTTATTATTTTGGGGCCCATGGAGCAAGACGTGGCTCCTCTTACCTGATTTCCACCTCTGTCTCTCTAACTAGAGGAAATGGCGGAGACCAGCTGCACATATGCTTAAATATTTTCAGGGAAGGCTTCTTTTCGGGGATGGCTTATTTTAGCGTATGCGCTCAAAAGCCCTATTGGGCTTATTATCCGGGGAGGTTTTATTTTCGGGGAAACAAGATAGAATATGCTTCAAGTATACAGTTGAAGATTTATTTCAATTTATTTTTGTCTCATGTTTATATGGTAGAGTCAGTTATGACTTTTTTTTAACCATTACATAGTCTTAGATTATACTAATTATTCAAATTGATCTAATCTGGTTTCAAACTCTGAGGCTGAAAAATTTCCAAAACAGTCATTTAAGTCTGAGAAAGATATGGCTGCTTAAATTATTCAAACATTATGCTTTGAATATGCTTCCATAAATTTAGAGGCACCTGTTTTGAAACATTTATATTTATAACACTTACTATCAGTCACTTAACAAGTAGAAAATGAGAAAATAAAGGAAAACAAAACAGATACCTGTTAGTATTGTCAGTAAAACTCTTCTTGGAATATAACAGCAAAATATGTTACCCTTTCCCCTCTTTATATAGGCTGCTTTTTTTTTCATAATAATATATTATTGACTACTATATTGTGTTTGCCTAGTCAGAGTCTATTCTTAGAGATTAAGAAACCCCTGAGAATGTTATTTTGTGTTTAATGAAAACAATTGTTTCCTTTAGATCTTCTGAGGGAAGAGTATAGTAGACTGCTATAAGTGGTCCAAAACACAGATTCTAAATGCATTTAAATGCAATCAGGAATCCTGCAAAAACAGGATTTTTTTCCCAAACTATTTCTGGTTTGCTTCTGTATCTAGAATTTTATGTCTAATGCAAAAATGGATGGAAATATTTTATTTCAAATTTGCAATTTATTTTTCCCCAGGAACCAAATGATTTGAGGAGGGCTGAATATATGCTTCAACAAGCAGATAAGTTGGGTTGTAAACAGTTTGTGACACCTACAGATGTGGTTGCAGGCAACCCTAAACTTAATATAGCCTTTGTTGCAAACCTCTTTAATACATACCCTGCTCTGCAGAAACCTAAGAACAATTCTTATGATTTCAGTTTATTAGAAGGTAAGTAACGCCAATACATATTAATTGAGATATTAGAGAAAGACCTATTTGTATTTGGTTGCTTATTATTTCTTAATTTAAATAATCTAATTTGGGTATTGTTTGCTCGTTTATTTAATTTTGTACTTGCATGTTGCCTCTCCCTTAATGGCTTAGGGCAGCTTAGAGCAATACAATTAAAACAGCAACAGTTTAGTTAAAACAAATGCTAAACCAGATTAAAAGATTTGACTATGTTTTGAGCTCCTTTCTAAATCCTAAAGAGAGTGAAGTGCTGCCAAATTCTAGCCAGCTGAGTTTCTAGACTATCTTCAAAAATATCCCATAGAGACTAATGCAGTCTTTGGTTGTTAGTGTACAAGATTTTCTTCTTCACTTATGGGCAGTTTATCAACCAAAGTTGATAAAAGCATCTTTTGATTTTATTAATGGTTCAGAATTTAATGCTGGATTCAAAAGGGACTCCCAGATTGCAAATCTGATCCTTAATGGAAAATGTACACTTTTCAGAGCAGGCATTTTTCCTAAATCCTAAAGTCCACCTTCTGAATCAATAGCAACTCCATCTTCTCTATGGGAAGTTTCTCTAACATCAAGTCCCTTGTTGTTCTCGAACTTAAATAATAATATTATTTCATTGAAAGTTTAGTTCACAGTGTTTTCTCCAACCATGCTTAAGCCATATAATTTTACATGATTTGGGGGGGGGGACGGGGGCGGGGGAGGGGAGATATACTAGTTTCCATTCAAAACTATGGGGTAAAATTGGAACACACACACACTTATAAACCTAATTGCACAAGGCAACTAAGAATGGAAAAGATTTCCCCAATACAGGTAGTCCTCAACTTGCAACCATTCTTTTAGTGACCATTTGAAGTTACAACGGCACTAAAAAGTGACTTATGACAACTGCAGCATCCCCATGATCATGTGATAAAAATTTGAACAGTTGGCAACTGATATGTATTTATGATAGCTGCAGTATTTGGGGCTCATGTGACCTTCTGACAAGCAAAGTCAATGGGGAGGCCAGATTCACTTAACAACCATTTTTAAGTTAACTTCAGTGATTCACTTAACAACTATGGGAGCAAAGCTCACTTAATAATTCTCTTCCTTAGCAATGGAAATTTTGGTCTCAATCGTGGTCGTAAGGCAAGGACTACCTGTATAATTGAAGTTCCTCTGCTTTTTTGAATGTAAGAAACACCTGTTTCTGGAGATAGGGTTTGTGGATGGGGAGGAGTTCAAATCACATAAAGATCTTGGATCTTAAACTGTTTTTTTAGGAGTTAAGCACGCCCAAATACTGAAATTAGGCTAGTGCTCATATTATTACATTTAATAACTTTCCAATCTTTCTTCATAAAATGCAGATTTGACTCCTCCTACTGTAGGTACTGTATTTAGTTGGAGACTTTTGGCTTGTAAAATTATATTTTGAAATCTGTTTTCCCTTTCATTCTATTACTGTTATGACTACCCTCTTTGTAACTGTCCTGCTTTTGTGACATATTAGTGTTTTTCTTTTAATATGCCATTATAGCTGTGGAAAAATATTAGTAATAGACATTGATTTAAAGTCATATAAAATGCCAGATTAACTTTACTTGAATACTGTAATTGAGTTCTTGGGAGTCATGATATGAAACCTCACAAATGTGAATGAAAAGTTGTCAAAAGTGAAAATTCCCTTCCCTAAATTCAAGTATTTGTTCAAGGCATGTATCAGCTAGAAAAGGCTTCCAACAGCTTCCAGTAGCATAAAAACAAGACAGTTACCTGCCTCAGGCTTATAAAAGAAAATTATGGAGAAAAAAACAAGGCAAACATAAAAAATTAAACATAGTTCTTAAGATATATAGTAATTATCACAAACAGTTGTAATAAAATTAAAAGTTGCTATCGTGTTATCACAATGAAATGGAATGGAAACATTTCAAAGACAGGACAGAGTAATATGGCATTCTATATTCCTCTTAGGACAGCTTGAAATGGTTGCTGGATAATTCTTGAAGAACACAAGGGCTTTCCCTCACAGCTATGCTGATATCTGCACTCCTTATCTTGGCAGAAATTTAAGCTGATATAATTTGTGCCATTCCATCAGATAAATCCTATTTTGTTTGATAAAACTGGAGATTAGGTGCTGTTCTTATTGTTTTACAGGTAGACCTCAGTTAACAACCAGAATTTGGATTAGAATTTCCATCACTAAGCAATTTATTCATAAAGTGATATCACGTGACTGTATTGTTTAGCAGTAATCCTCTTAGTACCCATTGCCATTATTAAACAAATCCTACCCAGTCCTTAAGCAGGGATCCATCCCAATCCAAACCATTGCTGGGTTGGTACCTCCAGCCCTGACCCTCAGTAAGCATGGGTAAGACTGCCTCCTCTTGAACTCCCCAGCTCTCTATCTCCCCCCATCTCTATACTTTTTGGCCACCGGCACTCTGCTAACTCTGCTGCCCTGCATTCTACTGGCCTTCCCATCCTCAGCTGATCTTCACCATCTTCTTTCTGCTGCTGCTGAGAAGAATAGCCAGGTTGGACTTATCTTTTCAGCATCAGAAGGAAAAAAATAGCAAATATCAACTGGGAGTGGCAGGGCCAGCAGAGCACAGGTTGCCAGGACTGATGGAGCATGGTTGTGAGGGGATGTGTGAAAGGCACCATGCACAAGAAGCCTGGCACAGATCTGGGAGGGTGTAAGAGGGGAGTGCACATGAGGTGTTGTTCAGGTCTGCAAGGGTGCCCAAGTGGTGCTACGTAAGTTGAGAGGGTGCTAGCCCAGTACAAGTGCAGTGGGGCTGGGAGAGGATGTGCGAGTGGGTGATATACCCCAGTAACTTGACTTTCTGGGGAAGCCAACAGGAAAGATTGCAAATGGTGTTGACATGATTGCAAGATACTTGGCAAGCAGTTATAAATGTGAACTGGTTGCCAATTACCCAACTTAACATCACGTGACAATGGGGTTGGTTGAAACTCCAAGGACTGGTTGGAACTATCATTGGTTCAGTGCTGTCTTAACTTGGAAACATGACTGGCCACACAAGTCATAGTTTGAGGACTACCTATAATTCCATGTTAGTTTTATTATGAAAATATTCAAATCATATTAGATAAACAAAATGAATTGTGTTTTGATCAGCAATACTGAGAGCTGCATGGCTATATAACCCAATGGAGAAATATATCTTATCCTGAATAGCAATCATGCTTAAGGATGGCTGGGTTTATTTTCCTTGCAAAATGTATGTTGAAGTTACTCCTATTTTGATAACTGAAATTAAACATTCAACATTTTTCTATTTTGAGAAAGTGAAAAATAATCAGCCTAATTGTTTGATCATATCCGTTTCTGATCTCTATGTATACCTATTGCTACCTAACATTGCAATTACAGAAGAAAAGTGCCACAAGGCATGTTATTACCATGTTCCAGTTTGTGTTGGTTATCTATTATTGATATTCCACGGAAAGCAAATGTGTATATTCTCAAGAAGGTACCTATTAAACACTGAACAAGAATGAAAGGAGTTATAGTGATGGTAGGTGGTAGTAAAGAAGTTTAAGAAATTGATTTTAGAGTGGCATATTAAATATAACCTTTATTTTTTTACTTTCACAGTTCTTTCAGTCAGAATTGATTTTTTCAGCTTGCATGTTATTTTCTGCATTATTTAGCATGAAGTTTTAATTTTTATTGTGAACTTGCCAAATATATCCTGTAGCACCCCTTCTTTCTATAACCAATTATCTTGGAAGCATGTTAATTCACTCTGAAGTATTCAAAATATATTTCAATTAGAGATTGAAATACCTTTTGAAACAAATCTTAATAATTAATCCCAAAAGGGATTATGGTCTCAATTTATATAATAAGGTTAGTGAATAAGCAATTGGATAACATTTCATATATATATATATATGAAATAATGTTGCCATAATTGTGCATGATTTTAATGAGAACTGGTGTACTGTGAAGAAATGTCAAATAATTTTAACTGAAAGCTACAAAAGAAAATATAGATTTTTCCTGAACTGGGCCATTGACCAATCCTATTGGCTAGTATTCTAGGCAGCTAAAATTGGCTTTGATTCAAATGATCTAGAGTCATATAGACCCCAAACATATAATTTGATGAATATTCTTATACATAACCACCAAACTGAACTAACGGTTGTGGACACAAAGAATTTTTTTGCTATTGCTGTGCTCTAAATATTTTGCACAGTAAGTATCTTTTTTATGGTTTTGATTTAATTTAGATTTGTTTATTCTTCACCCATTTATATATATTTCCACTTTATGATAACATTCTCATTCTCCTGTTTTGTGATACCATTCCTTCTCTTTGGGATTCAATAGATTTAAAAACAGACCAAAAATCAGAGTATAATTAAATTATTATCTTTCTGTTGTAGGTGAAAGTAAGGAAGAGAGAACATTTAGAAACTGGATGAATTCATTGGGTGTAACTCCTTATATTAATCACTTATACAGGTAAAAAGATAAATAAATCCTTGGATAGTTTTTACCCTGAGCAAACCTTGCTCACTTAAAGTACGCTGAAATATACCAATGCTCTTAAGTGTTTTAGATTGTTCCTTTGTTTCAAGGTTTGACATAAAATTATATGCAGTAATGCAGTAGTGCCAACTTCAATCACATTTTTTCCTAGTGTACCTGAGCTGAATCATTTAAGCTTATTTGAATTAATGCTTATTTTCTACCTGTATCCAAGGGCAAGGTTGTTCTATCTGACTTAAAACTGTTGCCAGTTTGGGCAGTGTTATTTTTAGGTATATTGATGATTCGAATATGTCCCTAAAAGCTATTGGAGAATTGAACTGATGGCTGCAGTGAAAAGTAATAGACAGCTGTCAATTCTTGGAGCAATTTGAGAGCCTACATTGCATGTTCTTTCTGATCCACCTCTTGAATAAGTATTGCCTCAATACAGTACAATTTTCTGAATGAAATAATAATACAGTAATACAGTTTATGATTATATTGCATTCCCCCTAAATGTATCAATGACAGCAGTGAAATGCTACCGGTTCGCACTAGTTCAGGCAAACCGGTAGTAAAAAAAGCTACCAGTTCCTCGGAACCGGTATTTCCAACGATCAGCTGTGCCACGTGATTTCAAATTTCAAATTTTCTAGTCAATCTAAATTGCGCGGCACAGCTGTTCTCCCTCCTTGCTGTTCTACTTACCTTCCCAAGCCTCCTCCTTCTACATGCAGCTCGCATTTGGCATGCAGTGTGCATTTGGCGCATACCATGCATGCGCACAGTATGCATTTGGCACGCACCATGCATGCGCGGGCAGCGAACCAGTGGCAAACCAGGGAAGATTTCACCACTGATCAATGATAACCCAATAGTTGAAACCTGTTCAGTTCAGACCTGAGGAAGTAGAAAGGATCCTTATGACTGTGAGCTCAGCCACTTGTTCATGAGATTCATGCACCCCCATAGTTGGCTAAGGTTGCTGGGGGGGGGGAGTGATATGTGAACGAGTTTTAGTTGGGGTGAATTTATCCTTGAGACAAGGGTGTGGTTTTTTCACTTCTTAAGGACATGTTGATTTGCCCTTTCCTAAAAAAGCCATCACTGGATCCCACTATACAGGACAACCTTCAACCAGTGTCAGATCTCCCTGTTTTAGGGAAGCTAATGGCGAAAGTGATCCACAGCAGGTTCAGTCAGGATCCAGGCCTGGGCATGTTTCTGGACACAGAAATGACATTAATTGTACTTTTGGATGATCTCTGGTGGGAGCAGGTAAAAGTAGTCCATCCTTGCTAATTCTTCTTGCCCTCTCAATGGCTTTTCATACTATTAACAATAGTATATTTCTGGATCAGCTCCAAAGATTGGGAGTGGCACAATATTGGGCTGGTTCTCTTCCTTCCTATGGGGCCAGCATTAGTTGATATTGATTGGCAGTGAAAGGCCCTGCCCATGACCCTTGCAGAATTCAGAACTCTCCCCATTCCTATTTTAACATCTACATGAAACTGCAGAGTGAGATAATTTGTTGCCATGATATGATTATACATCTCTGACCCTGGCGAATTAAGCAGCGCTGTTGATGTCTTGCCCTGGTGCCTGGAGGCTGTGAGAGTGAATGGGGAATAATAAAACTAAATTATTTTGGGTGTTTAGGATCTGGCATTTTACCACCTCGGGTGGCACAGGTCCAGACAAACTCAGTGCGCAATCTGGGGTTCCTTCTGCTTTCATGGCTTCTGCTTGAGGAGTAGATGCAGGCTAGGAGGGCCTTTGCACAACTTTGTGTTGTGTGCCAGTTGTACCTGTTCTGGGGCCATGAGGTTCTGCTTACCTCCCAAATGAACTACTTTAATATGCTGTACAAGAGACTGTCCTTGAAAAGTATTCAAAAGTTTCAGCTGGTGCAAAATGTGACAGCATGAGAAAGTTACCATTTCAGACAAAGGAAACTTTGTCTAAAATGGTATAGGATTTCCTGCTTGAGCAGGGGATTGGACTAGAAGACCAACTCTGTTATTTTGTTATGTCTGCCTTTAGGAGAACACACACCACACATCTTCTCCATGAGCTGCATTGGTTATTACCGTATTTTCTGGCATATAAGACGACTGGGCGTATAAGACAACCCCCGAATTTTCCTGTTAAAATATAGAGTTTGGGCTATACTCGCCATATAAGACTACCCCTCTTCCAACACACACCAAATAAAAATTAAAAAACATCAACTGGCTCACCCACAACGTAAAAGCAGCTGTGCTAGACCCAAAATGGCCCCTGAAACAAGCAGGAACCTCACATAGCCACAAAAAGCCCCAAAAAACAACTTTCACACTTTACACACACACAACACAACACAACACAACAGGCTCACGCACAATGTAAAAGCAGCTGTGCTAGACCCAAAATGGCCCCTGCAACAAGCAGGAACCTCACACAGCCACAAAAAGCCCCAAAAAACAACTTTCACACTTTACACACACAAAATTCCACATACAGCTTTGTGAGATTTTGTGTGTTTGTGTAGTTAGAGTGAAACACTACAAAAACACACTAAATCTTAGAAAGCTGCACAAATTTTATTTTATTTTATTTTATTTTATTTTTATTTTTATATGAAAGCTAAATTTAAAACTTCCTAAACTTTAAATGGCTAGGTCTAAAAAAGAACAACTAAAAAAAACCCCAATTAACTATTTTTTTTAAAGATCCCAAAAACAGGGGATAGAACTTACCAATAGAACAGGGGTCTCCAACCTTGGCAACTTTAAGACTTGTAGACTTCAACTCCCAGAATTCCTCAGCCAGCTTTGTTTTGCTGGCTGAGGAATTCTGGGAGTTGAAGTCCACAACTCCCTGCCTGCTTGATTGCAGGCAGGGAGTTGCTTGCTGATGGAATGGATTCAGGCAAGCGAAGCAAGGCAAGCGTTGCGACTAGCAGCTAAGGTAAGCAAGCTGGAGGGGGAAAAGTTTTTTCCTTCTCCATGGCTCTGGCGATCCCAGCTGAGTTGCCTGATTAGCAGATCGTCAGAGCTTGGATCGCCAGAGCCATGTGAAAGGAGAAAAGTTTTTTCCTTCTCCATGGCTCTGGCAATCCCTGCTGAGTTGCCTGATTAGCAGATCATCAGAGCTTGGATCGCCAGAGCCATTTAAGGCTCGTCAGAGCCTTTCGGGCTGGTCTGCCTGGTTACAGGAGAACGACACCCGGCGTATAAGACGACACCCGACTTTTGAGAAGATTTTCATGTGTTAAAAAGTCATCTTATACACCGGAAAATACGGTAGTTTACTTTCAGATGCAATTCAAGATCCTGTTTTTGATCTTTAAAGCCCTATGTGGCATTGGGAAGGATTATTTGAGGTACTGCCTCTCCCCAATTACATTTGTTTATCCCATTATGTGCTGTCCCGCTCACTCACACATAACAGTGGTTTAGTGATTTTATTAATATTCCCCAACAATTCCCTTCACAAAAAACCCAGAACTGTCCCAATTAAATCAGCCAAAAGCAGACCGTTTCTAGTTCACAGAGCAATGGCCAACGAGTCCACAAGGCACTTGAAAGTTTCTGAAACAAGATAAACCCACCAAGCAAAATTAACTCACAATACAAGAGGGTTCACAAGGCACAATCCAAGTCAAAGCAGGTGTCAGTCCAAAGCAAGGCAAGATATACGGCCAGGATGCACATTGGAAATGAACACATTGTTCCCAGCATCACCTCCATTTGTCTGCTGTGCTAAATTTCCAGCTTCTGGTGCAGCCCATCAAGAAGGGCAAGGCTGCCCAAGTAATTGGGCTGACCTTTATTGCTCCTGCCTTTTCTCTGCCCTATGTGTTCTCGGATCAGGTGCAGAAGGCAGTTCTTTCTTCCTCATCAAACTGGCTGCAGCTGTGTGTTTCCCCATCTGAAGCCTCAGGGCTGTTCTGCTGCAGCTGTGGTTCAGCCAACTCCCAATGGCTGCTTGACCAACTCCCCTCCAAATGTGCCTGTAACTGGTTCATCCTCCTCCAAACTGACATCTGGAGAGGTATTTGGGGAAGTGTCCAGGGGAGTCATCACACTTAAGATCTGACAGGAGATACATGTTGTGCATGCCATCGGCTAAGAGTTTCCATCCAATAGGATCTAGGAAGGTGCCAAATGTATTTTTTCATCAGGGCTGGGCACATAATTGTATGAGGCAATGACATTGGAAATAAGGAGAACAGATGCAGCCTAGGGAACAATCAAATAAAAGGGGGTGGAAGCGAAATTTAGTAAGGATCCACCCAACTTATTAAGTGAAAAGATCCCATGGAAAGATTTATATTTTAGTCTAGTGAGAATCTGTTAATATAGCCCTACAATAAAGTAGAATTAACTCATATTGTGGTTCCTGTCTGGGCCACTCTCTCAGACAGTACTGGGAGTACAGTCAATCTCAGATGTACTAGAAGTACTGGGAGGCTGACAAGCAATCTCCTGGTAGCAGGGAGCCCACACATGTATAACATTCTGAATTTAACCTTCTTGAAATCTTGTTCTTCTTTATGCTTAATTATTTAAGTGGTTAAGTGGTTTTAAAATAAGGTTTATTTGTTTCATAGTACGTCACCCAAAGTCTCTCTGTGTGAGATGGGGTGCTGTATAAATGTGATAAATAACAATATATTACAATATGTGTTATCGTTACAGTATATTGTGGAATTGTTGAATACAAACTGATGAATTAACATACCAGATTTTACAAAGTATCAAGATCTGAAAATCAAAGTTGAAAGATTATGGCATAAATCATCCATGGTGGCCTAATTGGTTATCGGCACATTGCATGCCGTACCAAAAAATCTTGGATGGCATTTAGAAAATCTGTGCATTGACAAAATTTCCATCTCTTAACTATGTATACACTGCTTGGATCTGTACCTGTACTATGCTCAATATATTATCACATCTTAGGTTCTTGGGAAGAACTCATTTCGTATGAAGGCCAACACCAGCTAAAGAACTGGTAGCTCTGAGTTCACGTTGTGTACATAATAATAATAATAGGAAGATCTGCAAGTAATAGCATTTGCCTGCAAGCAAGAACTGGTAGAACTATAAAATAGAGAAATAGAAATTGAAGAATTTAAAGTGCTCTGAGACTTTAGAATTAAAACCGACAGACACCTGCCACATAACATCCCAGACTTAGTTGTTGATAAGAAAGATCAATAGTGGACATGGCAATATATGGAGACAACAGAACAGAAGAAAAAGAACTGGATAAAATAACAAAATATAAAAACCTGCAAATAGAAATAGAACAACTGTGGCAAAAGAAAGCAAAGGTGCATAGTAATATGCACCTTAAATGTAACTCAAAACAATTGGAGCGCCACTTGAACACCATCATCATTGAACAGCTTACATTATGCAATACCGCTAATATCATCAAACATCCACATCTATCTATCTCATGTGCCTTGGAAGGACTTGATAGGTGGATAAAAATGCCAAATCCAGTATAACCATCTGGCTGACCTCAATCAATCATAATACTTTAAAATAGTCTTCTGAGTTGTGAATGATTTTAATAAATAATTTAAATGAGAAATTTAGAAAATGTAGAAGCAGTGAAAATATCTGTTTTCTTATTAATTAAAAGATAATTATTTTGCTTTTAATTAGAAGAAACTTTTTTTCTCCCTCACCTTGCCAGTGACCTTGGTGATGGTTTAGTAATCTTTCAACTCTATGAAATGATCCGTGTACCTGTAGAATGGAGTCATGTCAACAAACCACCATATCCTGCACTTGGGGGTAACATGAAAAAGGTTTGTAAATATTTCTGTGTTAGGAACTCTGGTGCCTTCATTATCACCACTAATTTCTATTCATCTATATCAGTTACAAGCAAACAGGGTACAGATAGTAGCATATATGTAAATATCTCAACTGAGAATTTTTATGGTTCTATTTGTGATTCACAAAGCCAAGTAGAAATTTGTAACAGAATTTTGAACTAAGCACTGAAGTAACTTCCATGTTACTATTTGGCTAATGTTGAAGCATTGACATACTGTACAAACAATAGACTACCACCACCGCTAATAACATGAATATCAGCAAAAGCAGTGTACAGTAATAATAATAATAATAATAATAATAATAATAATAATAATAATAATAATAATAATAATAATAATAATAATAATAATAATAATAATTTTATTTCTATACCGCCCTTCTCCCGAAGGACTCAGGGCGGTGTACAGCCTATTTAAAAACACAGACAAAACAACAATATAAAATTTAAAATAATTAAATAAAGTGGCTCAGATTTAAAACCCCAATAAATTTAAATACCCCAATTTAAAACTATTGTGTTGATAGTCCGGCCTGGCGGAACAACAGGGTCTTCAATGCGCAGCAAAACACCCGGAGGTCGGAGATCTTACGAATTTCCGGGGGCAGTTCGTTCCACAGGGCTGGGGCTCCCACAGAGAAGGCCCTCCCCCTGGCGTCGCCAGCCGACATAACTTGGCTGATGGCACCCTGAGGAGACCCTCTCTGTGGGAACGGACTGGTCGGTGGGAGGCTATTGGTGGCAGAAGACGGTCTCGGAGGTACCCGGGTCCTATGCCATGGAGCGTTTTAAAGGTGGTAACCAACACCTTGAATCACACCCGGAAGACCACTGGGAGCCAGTGCAGCTCGCGCAGGAGGGGTGTCACATGGGCACAACGAGTTGCGCCCATAACCACCTGCGTGGCCGCATTCTGGACCAGTTGGAGCCTCTGAGTGCTCTTCAAGGGGAGCCCCATGTAGAGAGCATTACAATAGTCCAACCGGGAAGTAACAAGGGCATGAGTGACCGTGCGCAGGGCGTCCCGATCCAGAAAGGGCTGCAACTGGCGAATCAGGTGAACCTGATAAAAGGCCCCCCTGGCCACGGCCGTCATATGCTCTTCTAAAGACAGCCGCGCGTCCAGGAGGACACCCAGATTGCGAGCCCTCTCCATGGGGGGCAAAGATTCACCCCCAATAGTCAGCGATGGCACCTGCTGACTATATCGGGGCGCCGGAAGCCACAGCCACTCGGTCTTGGAGGGGTTGAGTCTGAGCCTGTTCCTCCCCATCCAGACCCGCACGGCCTCCAGGCAGCGAGACATCACATCAAAGGCATCATTGGGGTGGTCTGGGGTGGAGATGTACAGCTGAGTATCATCAGCGTACAGATGGCACTTCACCCCAAAACCACGGATGATCTCACCCAGCGGCTTCACATAAATGTTGAACAGGAGGGGCGAGAGGACCGACCCTTGCAGCACTCCCCATGCGAGACGCCTCGAGGTCGACCTCTGTCCCCCTGCCAACACGAACTGCGAGCGGTCGGAGAGGAAGGAGGAGAACCACCGCAAAACGGTGCCCCCTATTCCTAACCTCCTCAACCGCTGCAGCATAATACCATGGTCGATGGTATCAAAAGCCGCTGAGAGATCTAATAGGACTAGGACAGAGGAGCAACCCCTGTCCCGAGCCCTCCAGAGATCATCCACCAACGCGACCAATGCCGTTTCTGTGCTGTACCCCTGCCTGAAGCCCGACTGGTACGGGTCTAGATAGATAGCTTCATCCAGGTGCCGGGGAAGTTGTCGTGCCACCACGCTCTCAACAACCTTCGCCACAAAACAAAGGTTGGAGACTGGACGATAGTTGGCTAATTCAGCCGGGTCCAGGGAAGGCTTCTTGAGGAGGGGCCTCACTACCGCCTCTTTCAAGGCGGCAGGAAAGGCACCCTCACTCAGAGACATATTTAGTGATACACCATCAGGTGGCTGGCTGATGAGAGATCTCAGGATATAATCTACATAGCCATAAATAAGATGTAAAAAGAGCAGAAACTTAAATCACTTTCATCAATAACAAAGTATTTTATATATTGTTCATATACAGTGCTATGATTTTCTTTACTGCATTAGCATATCATAGTGCAAATATATATTGTTAAAAAATCTACAGGCAAACCAGAGCTTTGGCAACTTTTCCATTATTTTATAATCATTTAAAAATCTTATTGGAAAGTTAAAGAGCGGTTGCCAATCATGCATATTTATAGCCAGTTTTGAACATCTTACTTAATAACATCACATGTCAAATTTATTATTTTTAATAGAATACTTCTGGGAAGGAAATAATCTTTATGCATTTTGCAGCAGAAACATGCCTCTATTTTAATGTAAATTTAAATCATTTGGATTTTTGAGACATAGCAAATGTGAGCTCAGAATTGTATAACAAAATATAGCAATTTAATCTAAAGAATTAATTAGAAACTAAATACTAATGTCTCCCTATGGGCCTTCATATAATATATTTGACAAATCCAAATATACCTTGCTCAAAACTTTTTCTAACTGGATACATTAAAGAAAGTAAAAGTGTGCATTCTATATGGTATTTTTTTCCTTCCAAAAGTTTCAGGTTTTTAAAAAAGCAGGTTTATCTACTTTTTAAAACACTGGATAATAACTGTGATTTGTATCTATAATCAAATTATTTTAGATTGAAAATTGTAACTATGCAGTAGAACTGGGAAAGACAAATGCCAGATTTTCATTGGTTGGAATTGGTGGAAAAGATCTCAACGAAGGCAACCCAACTTTGACCTTGGCACTAGTCTGGCAATTAATGAGAAGGTGAGGCTTTCTTACATCTCACTAAATCCAATGGCTTTAAAAATTAAGTAGGTTGTATTTATATCTGGCCTTTATTATATTTATAAATTATATTTATAAACTCAAAGTGGTGAACATAGCTATACTCCTTCCTCCTCTTATTTTTCTCCACCAAAAAAAAAATCAAAAAAAAAAATCTATGAGGTAGATTGGGCTGAGAAAGCATGATTGGCCCAAAGTCCCCCAGAAGGCTTTCATGCCTAAAGTAGGACTAGAACTCGTAATCTCCTGATTTCTATCCTAAGCCCTTAACCATTAGACAAAAATGGTTCAAACTTTTTTCATAGGAGTTCTTAACTTATTCAATCAGCAGTTTAAAATCCAGATAACTCTAGACTTTTTTTTCACTTTTTTATCCTTTATGATATGCCTTTTTCAAAATGTACAGTAAATCTGCGGTGCATTGCTATGCATGTCTGCTATGTTATAAAGGACTTATAAATCTGTAAAACTGTTGCATCCTAGAATGCCATACATATATCTATATACTGCTAAAACTTTCATGTTGGTTCCATTGTTTGTAACCTTCAATTGGGCAAAATGGTGCATCATAGGGCAACAATGAATTTCCAGTCCCACTTACGCTACAAGACTTTGATTTCCATCTTTCTCCATATTTCCTTCTGCCCATCAGTATGGGAATCCTCCATCATTCCAAGCAACTTTGAATTTGCATCTGCACGCTAGCATCTCCCACAAGTCCATGGGGATGCTGCAAGAGTTATAAGTGCAAGGACCAGTTGTAAGTCACTTTTTAAAGCACTGTTGTAACTGAGTGGATGTTAAACAAATGGTCATAAATCGAGGAATACCTTTCGTCATTTAACATGCTAGTTAAATGACATTTACCCAATTTGTCACTCCAAGGTTCCTCATAATTTTGATCCCTGCCTGCTACTAAGTATGCATTCAATCATTTTTTACCTTTTCAGCTCTCAACACCATTGCTCCTGCAATCCTTCCACTCAGTTCCCAACACAATATTTTATTTCAGTCTTTCTCACACTTCTCACTATAATTCTGACTCTGGCTGTCTGTGTCAAACCCATTCCAGCTCTTCCTTGAACGTTCTTCTTTCCAGGTAACAAACCAAAGTCTGGTCGTGGCCTATCCTTCCTGTTAGTTCATTCAGCCTTCAAAGATCTTAACTAGCAGGTGGTCAATGGCTACAACTAAGTACTTTTAACTTTGCTAGCAAGGTCTTTTGACGGCACAATTCTGATGGTCATGTTGTCATCAGTCTAACTAGCACTCATCTGTCTGGCTTCAGCTCCGCTATCAATTAGGTTTTTTCTTTGTTTCCCCATTGTTTTTTCTCGCCATGTACATGTATACATCCAGACTAGACTCTGTTATTTTTCTGTGTCATATATGTGGGTACATGCATAATTCTGTATTCATTCATTCATTCATTCACTCATTCATTCTGTCATGGTTATGTAGTGTATATTGGAGGTAGTGACCCTTTGACAGCTGTATGCAACAAGATTTCATTTTAATGTATGCCAATTAATATACATTCAAAGTGACAATAAATTCGTTCTATTCTATTCACACCTCATGTAGATTTTGTTGAATATCTAAAACAATACTGGTAAATTCAGGATAACTTCAGCGTTCCTTACCAGTTACATATATTGTCTATTGCAGATATACTTTGAATGTACTATCAGACCTTGGAGAAGGGGAGAAAGTAAATGATGAAACTATCATTAAATGGGTGAATCAAACTCTTGCAAATGCAAATAAGACGACTTCAATATCTAGCTTCAAGGTAATAAAAAGACTATCAAATAAATGGAATATTATATTAATTACATAGAGAAAATCTGGGTGGGAATGAATTTATAACAGAAATTCAACACTTTATAAAAATGCTTCAAATATTAGATTTTAAAAATATAAAAACAGATTAGATATGGGCATATATATTACTATCTTTGTCATAAAACATAATTATATCTATTTTTCTGTAGAACTAGATGAAAAATTATTTGTAGAAAGAATGAGGATTATACATGATGATTAAAAACAGGAAGAACTTTCTAGCAAAGAGTGAAAATTTGTACCTATGTTGCAATATCATACTCAAATACAGTACAGAGGAAATTTATGCATCATAAAACTATTGAAAGTATTCTTTAGAGAAAAGCATTTTGATCATCATAATTTTTTGAGAACAACCGATCTATATCAACAACTTTGTAAAAATATCCCCAAATCTTTATTTACCAACTAAATTTTACATATCCTTGTGTTTTCTATACTTTCAACAATATTGTTTTCTGAAGTTCAATTTTCACTTCCATCCACATATTAAATTTTGCCACACCTTCAATCAGCCTTAAACAAGTACAGTATTCTAAAGTGCATACTGATCACGGCAACACCAGAAATACTGTAAAAATAGTTTTATGACCAGTTAGCTAAAATGTTTTTCAGAAATCCAGTTTCTGAAACTGCCAGTTTTTATCTTAACAATGGAATACCAGAGATATACTTAAGAAAAATAGGGACAGCAGAGTTACAACAGGCCAACATGATCTATAATTAGAACTAAAATTATATATCCAATCAGTGTATTAAGAAACATCAATTTAGTAGCTCAAAGGGAATAGTAAAATGCTGCTTTCAGATAATACTGTGTTCATGGTGGAACTTAAAAAGGATGAGCCAATCTTGAAACCATAGCTTTAATCTCCTAGGTAAGAAAAGCATGGTGAAACTCTTAAAGCACAGAGCTAATTACATCATTCTAGGGCACCTCCTGCTGATAACTTGATGTCATGGATAAGAATGCTCATCCGCTTGAGCTGTTAAAAGGATGCTGAGTGTAGCAGTACCACCTGCTATTTTAAGACAGAAGTACATCTTTGAATCCCAGGAACAAGATGTATTACCCAGGGACCATCTCAAAATCATAAAGAGATTTGAGAAAGAAGCAGAGTACTATATAGATTTATAAGCATGTAGAAGGAAATAGTAATGGAGTAGCCACTTCTTTTTAACGCAATACTAATATCTTGCACAGTTGTCCTATTTGCGTATGTAACAACAGTACATAGAACATAGAACATATGTTATTCTAAGGTTGGAAGGGATCTTAGAGGTCTCCGGTTCCAACAGGAGATCCTATACCATTGATATACTTGGTTTAACCAAATTGCAATCCGAGCAGCAAAACCACTACTTTTAGGTCTCCAGAGATATTTGTGGAACACTGGCTTCAACAACACTTTCATGTTTTTATATGTTTCATGTATGCAGCATAGCCAACAGAAACTGAAGGGTGTACATTGCCATTGTGTAAAAAAAGGTTTCTATAAAGTGGTACATGGTAGGTTAATTACAAGTTATTTTTGTGATTAGGAGCCAAAAATCTATAAGATACACTCAAAAGTGTTCAGGAAACAAAATCTTTGAGGTCCAATGAAACATGATGAGGACCTTTTGTTTGATGTATCATGGACAGTAACTGGATAAAAGGGAAAAGGATATGACAAACCAAATTAAAGATGACAAGCTATGATGACTGAAAATCATTATTTATAACTAACAATACTTTAATGTATTTTGTTTCAGGACCAATCTATAAGCACTAGTTTGCCAATATTAGATTTAATAGATGCTATTGCACCAAAAGCAGTCCGCTCAGAAATGGTCAAGAGAGAAGATCTAACACCAGCAGACAAGCTAAATAATGCTAAGTAAGTCCTTGCAGCATATTTCAGAAGACTATCCTGTGAAATGAAAACAACGAACAACCCTTTAAAGTGCCATAGTTTGTAGCATTTTAAAGTATAATGTTAGTTAGTTAGTTATATTAATATTGGCTAAAGCTCTCTCTGTTAAGTTTCAAATGGGAGAAATATACAAATCATTCTAAATCTTTCAACTGTTACGATTATTGAAGTTATAGTAGTGATAGTAATTAAATTTATTATGCTTGCCCACTCTAAAAGGATCTAGGCTGCTTACAATATATTAATATATGTTAAAACATATTAACAAAATATATTAATAATAAAAGTTAAAAACATGACAACAATACAATATGTCCCAGTCAAAAAATAGCCATGTCAAACTAAAGTACAACAGAGAACTGGTTAAAGTCCACAAACAAATTAAATCCAAAGCTGGGAATATTTCATGCATCTAACAAAGAGTATTAAAGCTGGGAAACATATAACATCCTACTTCATCAATGAATAGTCCTGGCTGGAAAAAGATTTGCATTAGACACGATGCAACATTCTTTATTTCTGCAAAGAATAGAGTCCCACTCAATGGAATACCAGTACATGCAGCATGACTTTAGACTTTGACATAAATCAAATAATATTTAATGGGTAGATTATAATTAATCATATCCATGGTTTTCAGAATTAATCACATCCATGTTAGGATTGGAATTGTAATGAGTCACATTAAAGATGTTCTAATCTATCTGTAATGAGTCCCATTAAAGATGTTCTACACTAATCTCAGTCCACTAAAGCAATAACATATTTTTGCAGATTTATGTGGAAACCTGAAAAATAAATATGCATACTTTAACAGTCTTCACAAGAGGACTGAAACACTTTTTAAAAATCATTTTGAAGCGTGTACATTATTTAACTATATGGTTTATATCCCATATTTTGCCAATAGCACTCAAGACAATTAAATAATAATAAAAAAACATTTTAAATCTTATTAAAACAGTTAAAATCTCTGTTACAACCAAGTCAGACAAAAAGGACCAGCTGAAATTCAATGCAAAATATTGATACCCTTTCTAGACTTTCTAGTAAACTTCTACAGGAATACATATTTTTACAGCATATCCTGTTTTTTATTTCTCTATTGCATTTTAAACTGCAACATTTTGGGAAATTTATATTTAATAATATTTTACACAATGTTTTAGATACTGCATAACTGTTGAAAAGAAAATAGACAAAAATAGTTTAAAATATTAATGCATATTTATGACTGTAAATTATTTGTAGTTTGGTGGAAAGAATGCACTGCAGTCAACTTTTGTTATAAATCATATTTTTTTAAAAAATACAACTATATTGTTCATAGCTCTTTTGAAAAGTTAGTCCTGAGAGTTAGTCCTGGGGAAATATCTGGAATGGGATATAGCATATAGATTGCAAGAGATTATGACTGGAGAAAAGAGTGAAGAAAAATTATTGTCCCATTAGCCAAGACAAAAGTGACTAAGGAATCATCATTGGGTATACTTCCAATGCAAATAATGCTAAACGAATATTTTTTCCCCTTTTTCTTTCCAAGATATGCTATTTCTATTGCTCGGAAGATTGGTGCTTGTATATATGCCTTACCAGATGACCTGGTAGAAGTGAAGCCAAAAATGGTCATGACAGTGTTTGCATGTTTAATGGGAAGAGGATTAAACAAAATAAAATAAAGAAGAGTTTCTTTTCTTTTTTTGCCATGATAAACGCATTGAATGCCTCATTGTTTACAGACTCATATAAAGCAGATAGTTTATATATATAAATGTGGAAAAGTAAAGATAGATTATTTAAAATGATTTCTTTTTTAGTTATCACTTGAAATGTGTATTACATCGGTATGCGAACTAACTTGGTTAACATAATGCAATAATTGTAATTAACGTTACTAAGTTCAGCAGCTTTTTTTAACTTGTATATGATTTTTCTCAGTGCAAAGATTCCCAAAATTGTAAAGTGCTATTTTAGGAAATACTGTGAAGTCAAAACTTTTGATTGATGAAATAAATTTCAATTGTTGCTAGCAAATGTCTCTTGCTATGGTTATAAAATAAGGAGACAATGTTTTCAATAAAAGAGAATATATGTAGCTCAGGGTTGAATTGTGGAGTCCTTGGTCCTCTTGTCTTTGGTTCTTTGTAGATGTTTCATTACCTAAATAGGTAACATCATTAGCACTATTAAGTGTGGACTTTGCTCACTGTTTATATACAGTGTCATATATATCCTGCCAGTGTCGGTGGAAGTGTGGTTTTATCCTTTGTAGTTCCTGGATATCCTTATCAGCAGAGGAAATAATAACAAATTAGAAATACAAGTCTATCAAAAACCAGTCCGTACTAAGCAAGTGTTCCATTACTAAAATAATAACCTAACCTCCCACGCTAGTTGCTGTATAAGAACATTGTTCAGAAGAGTACAAGCACTGCAGCAACCAAAACATCAGAAAAAGGAACATGCAAGCTATGAAAATAACTACCACACATCAAAAACATCTCAGAAAAACCTATTACTCTATAACAGTGTTTCTCAGCTTTGGTAACTTGAAGATGTGTGGACTTCAATTCCCAGATTTCTCCAGCTAGCCATGCTGGCTAGGGAATTAAGGCAATTGGAGACCACACATAGTCAAGCTGCCAAGGTTGAGAAACGTTGCTCTATAACAACCACATAGCATCATCACAGCATGTTAACCAACTAAAGACCTCCAAAACATCTTAAGTAAATAAAAAGATCCAGTAGCCCAAGAACAAAAAAATGGGAGTCTACAACATATACTGTAAGGACCATAACAACCATTACATAGGAGAGACAAACAGAGCAGATTTTATGATCTTATGACAAACAGAGCAGATTTTACCAACCTAGCAATCAAAAGACACAATGAAACTTCTTAATCTCACAATACATGGACAGACTCAGCTATAGTTGCAACTTGGAAGTGGGGTATCCTAGACAAACCTAAATTCAAAAACACTAGAAAATTGCTGTCAGCTTGGAAGTCAGACAAATCAGCTATCACAAATAAATCACATTTTTACACCATTCAAAAAAGATAATAAAAAAGCTAAGGAAACAAAAAGATCAGAAAATATCCTTCTAGTAGCTGATATCCAGATAAGCAGGGATTAACACCAACAAACCAATGGCAAAGCTACTATATATAAACAGAACAAAGTTCACACTCACTACCATTGCTGATGTTACCTAGTCAGATAAAGACAAACAAACAATCGAATGGCACCAAGGATTCCACAGACAATGTTTAAAGCTGTAACAAATCTTGTATTTCAACTATGAATTAGGTATTGAAAAGAAAATGTTCCCTTACTAAAGCAACTTTATTTTATTAGTTTGCAGGTGTAAATTATCGTTAATTGTTATGTGAGTATCTGTTCTTTAGACTGCTTGTTGGAAAATAACTTCACAGAGAGATGGTACAAACTGTAAATAAACCTTAAGCACTGATAAGGCTAGTGTGGGTAGAATCAGTAAAATTTGCTCTGAAGAGGGAAAAAATACTCTGTTTCAATCTCAAATTCCATTAGCATGATCATGAAATAAGACATTTATAATGGCTTCAGAGTAGTAACTTTTGTTAATTAAATTGTACACTGTTTTATATTTCAATTTCTCAGAAAAAGGAATCTATAGAGAGGACAGCAGTATGTTAGTTATCTTTATGAAGCAATCAGGGATGTGACAAAGTGAAGATATTTTGATATAGAAAAGGAATTTTGGTGTATTCTCATAGCTGTGCTTACATGCCTCTATTACTATTAGGATAACCATTATACATTAGATGCAGGATTGTACTGCTAATCAACTAATTAAATATTGGGAATTAAAATGTTTTTAATTCATTATACTGATAGTTCAAATTTACTTGTGCTGTTGAACTTACAGATTCCATTTCGGAGATTTTTCTGTAGAAAAGTTTCTTCTGTATTACAACTTGTACATTTTATAAAAAAAACAAAAAATACTATAAAAATAAAACTGTTAGGGTTTGCAGTTTAGAATAAAACTAATTAAAACATGTTTAATGATAGCAAGAAATAAATGGTATGTATATTGTATTACTCACAGTGTGTGTGTTTGTGTGTGTGTGAGTGAATACAAACACATTTTTAATAGAATACTAAATTAAAAATCAAATAAAAGAAATATCAAGTCTATTTTTGAACAAGTCATAAACGCTAGCCAATTGCCAAGAACCCAAAATACATGACCATTAGTACGGTGGCCAAACATCTTACAATGGCTAGAAGTGCTTTATGAACTGTAAAGCATTGTTCTCTTATAATTTCAAACAGTTGTAATCACCTGGTCATAAGTTGAGGACTACTTGTATTAAGCAGTAGGAGGCACTACATCCAGTTTTATCTTTATTGGGATTCTTCAAGCATAGGTATCCTTCATACTAGAGGAATATGTTTGAAGGATTTATATACCTATTACTGGCCAATAGCTATTACAAAATCTAAAGCTATATAAGCTCACATATACCCCTGCCATAAGATCAAAATTCAAAACTTTTCAACTCTGAGGAAAGCTAGTTAGCCAGCCTAATTCACAGAAGGAAAAATCATCACCAGTATCTGTAACTTGTTCTAAACCCGGAGGAACACACTTATATCAGACTGGACTGGCCAATACAAACCATATGCTGCTGGTTTATATCTGGACCTAATTTAAAGTGCTGGTTTTAGAAAGCTCTCAGTGATCTAGGACCTGGCGATCTGGAAGAACACCCTCTCCTATGTGTACCTAATGGGGCCCTTCTCTAGGTCCATTCAGTATTTCTCAGCTTTGGGAACTTGAAGATATGTGGACTTCAACTCCCAGAATTATATTTTTCCAAAAGAATTTAATCTTAAATGTAGTTTTGGAATTTTCACCAAAGAAAGGAGCACAGAGCGGGTGAGAAATGGCTAAACTTTATTCAATAATCACTGGGTGCCTGCTTTGCAAGAAATGAGGACCCTAAACAATAGAAAGATGTTTATACGTTTTGGAATTGAAGGGCAAAAAATCTAAATGAGGTGAAAAAATATTTGCTCATTTTTGAGCAAATGAGATAAATGTTTAAACAAAGAAAAAGTATTTTTCTTTGTTTAGGGTCCGCGGCTGATGTTGTTTAATGCCAGGTCGGTGGTTAATAAAGCCCCCCTCATTTGTGATCTTATTTTGGAGGGGGGTGCGGACCTGGCAGGTATTACGGAGACCTGGTTGGGCCAGGAGGGGGGGGTCCCCCTCGTTGAGATGTGCCTGCCATGTTTCCGTGCATTTCATCAGCCAAGGGCCCAGGGGAGGGGTGGGGGAGTGGCGGTGATTATTAGGGAAAGTCTTTGTCCGAGGGAGACCACTGTTCCTCAGATAGCCGGATGTGAGTCCCTTTGTGTGAAGTGGGGCCGTGGGGTGCAGATGGGTTTGCTGACTACGTACCTGGCTCCCTGCCACGTGGCAGCGACCCTGCCCGAGCTACTTGACGTCATTGCCGGGGTGGCGGTTGATACCCCCAGACTTATTGTCATGGGGGATTTCAACCTTCCATCCGCGGGTGAGGCGTCAGAGGCGGCTCGGGAGTTCATGGCTTCCATGACGGCCATGGACCTGACCCAGTTAGTTCAAGGCCCAACTCACATAGGGGGACACACTCTGGACTTGATTTTTGTCTCTGGTCAGTGGTTGAATGATCTTGGTAGAGGGGACCTAGATATTAAACCCTTGTCATGGACAGATCATTCGCTCCTCCAACTAGACTTTCCTACCGCCTTCTCCCGCCGCAGGGAGACGGAGCCAACTAGATGGTTCCGTCCCAGGCGCCTGATGGACCCCGAAAGGTTCCTGACGGAGCTTGGGCTGTTCCCTGAGACCCTAACACACGACTCGACTGAAGAGCTGGTGGCTGCCTGGGAAAGGGCGGCCGCCGGAGCTTTGGACCGCGTTGTGCCTTTGCGGCCTCTGACCCGATGCCGATCTCAACTGGCTCCTTGGTTTTCTGAGGAGCTGAGAGAGATGAAGCGTCGGAAAAGACGCCTAGAGAGCATTTGGAGGACTAGTCAATCCGATTCCGACCGGACACAGGTGAGGTCTTATATCAAGACCTACCTAGTGGTGATAAAAGCGGCAAAGTCTAACCACTTTTCCGCTCTTATCGCATCTGCAGAGAACCGCCCAGCCGCCTTGTTTAGGGTGACCCACTCCCTTCTCCGGGGGAGAGTGCGGGAAGATCCCTTGCAGGGTCGTGCTGAGGATTTTGTACAGTTCCTGCATGATAAAGTCGCTCGGATTCGGGATGGCTTGGACTCCGACTGGATGAGTCCGCAGGAGGAGACGAGGGCAGGTCTTGAGAATGTTATCTGGGAGGAGTTTGATCCTGTGACTCCCGAGGATGTGGACAGGGTTCTGGGTAAGATTAGTGCCGCCACGTGTTTATTGGACCCGTGTCCCTCCTGGTTGGTGCTGGCCTCCCGGGAGGTTACACGAGGCTGGCTCCAGGGGATTATAAGTGCTTCTTTGAGTGAGGGTACCTTTCCTGCCACCTTGAAAGAGGCGGTAGTGAGGCCCCTCCTCAAGAAGCCTTCCCTGGACCCGGCTAAATTAGCCAACTATCGTCCAGTCTCCAACCTTCATTTTGTGGCGAAGGTTGTTGAGAGCGTGGTGGCACGACAACTTCCCCGGCACCTGGATGAAGCTATCTATCTAGACCCGTACCAGTCGGGCTTCAGGCGGGGGTACAGCACAGAAACGGCATTGGTCGCGTTGGTGGATGATCTCTGGAGGGCTCGGGACAGGGGTTGCTCCTCTGTCCTAGTCCTATTAGACCTCTCAGCGGCTTTTGATACCATCGACCATGGTATCATGCTGCAGCGGTTGAGGGGGTTAGGAATAGGGGGCACCGTTCTGCGGTGGTTCTCCTCCTTCCTCTCCGACCGCTCGCAGTTTGTGTTGGCAGGGGGACAGAGGTCGACCTTGAGGCATCTCGCATGGGGAGTGCCGCAAGGGTCAGTCCTCTCGCCTCCTCTGTTCAACATTTATGTGAAGCCGCTGGGTGAGATCATCCGTGGTTTTGGGGTGAAGTGTCATCTGTACGCTGACGATACTCAGCTGTACATCTCCACCCCAGACCACCCCAACGATGCCCTTGATGTGATGTCCCGCTGCCTGGAGGCCGTGCGGGCCTGGATGGGGAGGAACAGGCTCAGACTCAACCCCTCCAAGACCGAGTAGCTGTGGCTTCCGGCGCCCCGATATAGTCAGCAGGTGCCATCGCTGACTATTGGGGGTGAATCCTTGCCCCACAGAGAGGGCTCGCAATCTGGGTGTCCCCCTGGACGCACGGCTGTCTTTAGAAGAGCATATGACGGCCGTGGCCAGGGGGGCCTTTTATCAGGTTCGCCTGATTCGCCAGTTGCAGCCCTTTCTGGATCGGGACGCCCTGCGCACGGTCACTCATGCCCTTGTCACCTCCCGGTTGGACTATTGTAATGCTCTCTACATGGGGCTCCCCTTGAAGAGCACTCGGAGGCTCCAACTGGTCCAGAATGCGGCCGCGCGGGTGGTTATGGGTGCAACTCGTTGCGCCCACGTGACACCCCTCCTGCGCGAGCTGCACTGGCTCCCAGTGGTCTTCCGGGTGCGATTCAAGGTGTTGGTTACCACCTTTAAAGCGCTCCATGGCATAGGACCCGGGTACCTTCAAGACCGACTTCTGCCACCAATAGCCTCCCACCGACCAGTCCGCTCCCACAGAGAGGGTCTCCTCAGGGTGCCATCGGCCAAGTTATGTCGGCTGGCGACACCCAGGGGGAGGGCCTTCTCTGTGGGAGCCCCAGCCCTGTGGAATGAACTGCCCCCGGAAATACGTAAGATCTCCGACCTCCGGGTGTTTCGCTGCGCTCTGAAGACCCTGTTGTTCCGCCAGGCCGGGCTATTAACATAACATTTTAAATTGGGGTATTTTAAATTTCTGGGATTTTAATTGGAGCCTAATTATTTAATGATTTTAAATTTAAACTGTTGTTTTGTTTCTGTGTTTTTAAATAGGCTGTACACCGCCCTGAGTCCTTCGGGAGAAGGGCGGTATAGAAATAAAATTATTATTATTATTATATTATTATTTTTCTATTGTAAAGAAAATTATCTAAGCATTCCATTGTTAATAGGATGGAATATCGAGAAGCTTCCATACTTGACTGAGATGGAATATCTGTGGCTTCCTAGATGAAACGATTAAAAGGTTATATTGGAAGCAGAAACATAGCCATGTTTGAGTTATGTATGATCCTGGGGACGATCTAGTTTACATATGCAAGTGAAGTGGGTCAAGGGAAATGGGAAAAGAATTTGCAACAGGAGAAGCAAGGGGCAGAAACAAGGAAAAAAGTTGGGGAAAGTTGGAGAATTTGCAGCTTTATTATTTTTAATTTTTCTAACACAATTGCCCCTTTTCCTGCTTTCTACTAGTAACTATTTCTTTATGAATGGCCAAAAATCTTGCACAAAAGCCTGGTACAGAAGGAGCAGAAACAGTGGTTACAAAGTAAAGAAGCAGAAGAGTAGGGAAATGCCAATGAAAAAAAAGGCCTTTTAGGGTGAAGGAATTGAAGTCCAGATGACATCCTGAATGACATTGTGGAAAAGACCAATTACCTGTTGAATTGGGAGTGATGTAAATGAGAGAAGGGGGGAAAAAGAAGGAAAAAACAACAAAGCATTAGTTTAAGGGTGTGCACACTTAAGCAGCCATGTTATTGTACATTTTTATTGTTATTCCCCCTAAAATATTTCAGTTTGTTTTTCAATTGAATTTACAGCTTACATGTTAAAGATGGAAAAATCCAGATCAAGATAAAATGATTTATCTTGATCTGATTTTTAGCAATAGCACTAAATAGCAATTTAGAATCAGCATATTGCCCCCAACAATCTGGCTCCTCATTTTACTGACCTCAGAAGGATAAAAGTTTGAGTCAACCTTGAATTGGTCAGGATTGAACTCCTGGCTATGGGCAAAGTTTGCCTGCAATACTGCATTCTAACTATTATGTCATCAGTGGTTAGAGATTTTTTACATCTCAAAAATATGGCATTTTAACATGGTGTGTAGCACTCACTGTCAGCCCTGGAAGCCATCTTTTTCTTTGGATCTTCAGGGCTGCCACAATTGGTGCTGTGGGAAATTGGGAGGGGGGATTGCATGGAGTTGTAGAGATATCTAGCCATAACAACATTCTTTTCTCTGGGAGTCAAGGACGTTCAACCTGCACCTGGAGTGGCTTGACTGGGAGGCATCTCCAGTTGGGATGGTGGATTGATTGGACCATGTGATGGACATGTGGATGCAGGGGAAGGGACTTTCTTTCTTTTGGGTGGACCCGGAAGCTTTCAGATTTGGAATATGACATCTCTAATAAAATGGAACTTTGAGGAACTTCTAGCCTCGGAGTCTTCTTTCTTTGGGGGTGTTACTTGGAATCCTGACTCACCCTCAAGATGCTGGTTGGCTTTTGCTTCTTCCCAAACCATTCTCTCTTGTTCTTGCGACACCTTGCTTAGAAGAGAAGTTCTCACTCACACTCTTTGAATTTCATTATTAGAGCTTGCAGATTCTTTCATTGTCATCTATCAAAATAGTGTCATCCTCATAGTGCAGGTCAGAGATGTTTCTTCCTCCAGTTTTGCAATGATGCTCATCTGTCCAACTTCCTTTTAATGTTTATTCAGCATATAAACTGAATAAATAAAAGGAGAAAATACAGTCATGCCTTGGCCAATCTGGAGGCAGTCCGTTTGCCATATTCTGTCCATATTGTGGTTTTCTGACCTGAATAGGTTTCTCTGAAAAATGTTCTAGAATTACTGGTTTTTAAAACTTGACATGACTAATACAGTTGACGGCCCTTCAATAGCAATTAAGCATAAATTGACTTGTTTCGTTTAGTTTTCTCAATTATCTAGTGTGCACTAGCAATGATCTCACATTCCTCATACTTTTCTAAAGCCAGCTTGAATATCTGGCATCTCATTTTGTCATGCAAGGTTTTAATCTGCATTGAATGATCTTTACTAGAAATGAAGGATATTGAATGATAGTTCGTACACTGTTAAGTCTCCTTTTCTTTGGTATTGGACTGTAGATAGATCTCTTCTGATCTGTTTACCAAATCTGTGTCCTTTTCCAGATTTGCCAGCACAGCTTGGTTAGCACCTTTACCGATTTTTACATTTTTGCTTGCCATATTTCTGTGGTGCATCGGATGGATGGAAAAAAAATAAACTCCACTATATTCAGTCCTGCATTAATTCTCTGCTGAAAGTCATATACACTGTAGTAATCAATAAAGGGTTGAAGGTTGGATGAGACTTGACCGCGAAAAAGAGAACTGGTTAATGACCATCTTGAGTATGGGCGCGGGTCCTAGGGGAAATTCTAAGCAAATTGAAAATAGGAGCTGCTTTTAGCTCCAAGGTTATATTCCCCCCCCCCCCTCCTTAGAATTTGATTAAATGAACCGCAAATGACTGACACGGTCCCTGCTGCTCTCCTCTTTGCCGCCCGGACCAAACAACGGCATAAGAAGCAGCCCGCTTGCGTCTCCAACGGAACGGGTGACCGTTAACGGTCTTCAGCAACGGAAGAACCCCGAACAAAAAAAAAAGCCTTTTGCGCGTGCGCGCGCGGAGCTCTCGGTCGCTCGCGCTCCCTTTTGACAGCTGCGCGTCGTTCGCTCTCCCTTCGGGTGGCACGTGAGGCGCGCCTCGGTCGCGGGTATCCCAGCGGGGTTGCCTGTCTAGGGGGCAGGGAGGGGGAGGAGGAGGAGGAGGAGGAAGGTGGCTTTCCAGAGCGGCCTCTCCGATGACCCTCCGTTTACTGCGGGGCCGGCGCTATGGCTGCTCTATACCAGAGTGCAGACCCATCGGCCTCGGCTTCCCCGAACAAGCTGCTGACGTTGAAGGACGTCCGGCAGGTGAAGGAGGAGACCACCCTGGACGAGAAACTGTTCCTGCTGGCTTGCGACAAAGGTAGACCTCTATCTCTCGCTTTCCCCTTCATTGCCGCAAGAAACTGTTTTCGTTAGACCCGCATTATCAACTAGGAGCGGGCCTTCATCAATGAATCCCGCCCAGCATCCAAGCGGGCAGCGCCGGAAAAGGCCGGGGTGCTGCTCCTTATTCCTGAACGTACCTAGGATGAGAAACTTCAGTCCGAATAAACAGAATGTGATCCGTAAAAGGGGGTAGCAACTCTGATTCTGACCCACTGAGTAATGTACATTCCTTGTAATGAGCAAGAACAATAGCAAAAGGCATAAAAAATTCCCATCTTTTCCTCCCTTCCCTTTTATGGGAATGTGAGTCTTGTTAGCTTGGTTGATGAAGGGTCTTGGCTAAAAAGGCCAAAGTTAATTAAATTGTCAAGCAACCCTAGTATAATGTGTCATTTTATTTAGTTAATTTCAGCTTTTGATCACTCTTCTCTATTCCTATATTTAAAGAGGGGGGAAGAGGGTAGTTTTTGGGAAATACTTGTTTTTAAATCAAAATTTACATATGACTGACTTGCTGAAGAATTTAATAAGTGTTTTTTTAAAAGTCGTTACAAATTAAAATCTAAATTGCTAAAAGGGGATTTTGTATATTATTGGTTTAGGTGATTATTACATGGTGAAGAAACTTTTAGAAGAGAATAATTCTGGTGAGATGAACATAAATTGTGTGGATGTACTTGGGAGAAATGCTGTTACCATAAGTATTGAAAATGAGAATCTAGACATTCTACAGCTTCTGTTGGATTATGGCTGTCAGGTACTATTAATAACATTAGTATAAATTTCAAATTTCTATTCTTTTTGCTTGCCCTTAGAACATTGTCATTTTGTAATTTAACAATGTATATTTTCTTCCATGGTATGAAATTTGATATTATTTGTGCTTTAATTTTCTTCAGTCTACAGATGCATTATTGGTGGCCATTGATTCAGAAGTTGTGGGAGCTGTTGATATATTACTTAATCATCGACCAAAGCGATCCAGTAGACCAACAATTGTTGTTAGTATTGCTTTAATTCTGTGTTTGAGAGTGCATCTCATGATGTCAAATCTTTGATAATGGGAAAAGTTTGATCTTGAAAACTTTAGAGAGCAATTGAAAAGTGTTTGATTATATACCTGAAAATGGGCAGATATATTCATTATTTCTGGTTATTTATTAGCTGTATATACAGGAACTCATGGGCATATATAGCACTCTGCCACACACTTTTCCCCACAACAACAATTCTGTGAGTTATATTGAGCAGTGAGCTTCCATGGCTGAGGGTGGACTTGAAGCTATTTTACTGATTAACTATAAAGCATAAAATTTTTAAAAGTATTAGTTTAACCATTGTGGCATTCTGCTGCTTGAATTATAAATAATCAAATTGAAGGTTGTCTTAAATAAACATTGACTTGTATATACAAGTAGTCCTTGATTTACAACAGTACATTTAGTGACTGTTCAAAGTTACAAAGGCACTGAATAGAGTGATTTATGACTGTTTTTCACAGGACCATTGCAGCAATCCCATGGTCATGTGATCAAAATTCAGAACTTGGCAAGTGAATCAAATTTATGAAAGTTGCAGTGTTCTGGGATCATGTGATCATCTTTTGCAACCTTCCAACAAGCAAAGGCATGGGGGAAGTCAATTTAACAACTATGTTACTAACTTAACAACTGCAGTGATTCATTCAATAACTGTGGCGAGAAAGGTCGTAAAATGGGGCAATATTCACAAATGTTTTAGTGACAGAAATGTTGGGCCCAATTGTGGTTGTAAGTCAAGGACTATCCCATATACATTATAAAAGGGAATATTTCTAATTCTAGTTTTTATAAACATTACCAAAAAGATAAGAACTGTTACAGTATGTAAATTCAATAGTGTAATTGTTATCTTCAATACATCCCACAAGGCTTTTTCTATTACAATTTTTTTTAAATTGGGAGAATCACTAGAAGTTACTGTTCAAATTATCACATACACATTGGTCTATTTTTTATTTTATTCACTTCAAGAACTATTGTACAAATGTGTGTCTGTAACTGGCTGCTTAAGAAGAAGGCACATATAAGAAGCATAACTGAGTTTATTCATTCTACTTCTTACTACCCTACCCCTAGAAATAAGAGAAATGGCACATGTACTTTAGAATCATATATGCATTTTTCATTTCAAGAAATAATTCTTCATGGAACAAAATGTACTTAGTTAACATTTATCAGTCATTGCATCCAGTTTAGTGATTTTGAAATTAAAAAATATTTAAGACCTTAAAATGTATGTTTTGGTTTCAAATTGGATGTCTCTTAGATTTCATCTCTGCATTACTAATTCATCAAGCTTAATTTATTTTCTCAGACTTTTGTCTGTCTGTTGCAGAAATTAATGGAACGTATTCAGAATCCAGAATATTCAACAACTATGGATGTGGCACCGGTCATTTTAGCTGCTCACCGTAACAACTATGAAATTCTTACAATGCTCTTAAAACAGGATGTGTCACTACCCAAACCTCATGCTGTGGGATGTGAATGTACATTGTGTACAGCCAAGAACAAAAAAGATAGTTTACGTCACTCCAGGTTACAATAATTAGATCTTCATCCGTATCTGCAGTTTTTCCACCATTTTTAAGTAATAATCATAAAGGAGTTTAGTTTATATTTTAGAATAAAATAAATGCTCATGACAAGGAAATAATTGATAGAGTATATAGCTTTGTATGAAAAAATGTTAAGTTTAATGCCTGCCATCTGAGTAGAATTGGGAAAAATATTTGGATGATTGCTTATGGTCATTATACAGTAGTGAACACAATGGTTTAGCGATCTCACTGGTGATAAATCAGTTTCCTACTATATCACTACTAATCCTGGAAAGAGACTTTTGTAAACAAGGAACTATTTTTTCTTTCATGTTATTATAAATTGCTAATATGTAGGCTGTTTAAAACATATTATTCATAAAAACAGATAAAACAGAATTCATTAATGTAGATTAAAATAGCAGACCAATCCTTGCTTTCACTGCCTTCCTAAAACACAAAACTTAGAGGCCAATATGATATTGGGTGCAAACTGTTCCATAAATGTGCATATCCTATTCCCAAATAGATTGCAGAAGAGATTCTATTTGGAGAAGGCAGTTCTGAAGTCAATTGGAAGCTTAACCATGTAAGGTTTTACAGTATAGATCAAAACCAGCATTTTGAATTGCAGTTGGCAATTTATTGTCAACTAATGCAGCACTAGTGTTTCTTAACTGTAGTGGCTTTCACCAGGCAGCAGGCAAAGAGTTACATTCTGTACCAACTGTAGCTTCTGGGTGGTCTCCAAAGGCAGCCCAAAATTGAAAGCATTGCAATATTCTACTTTATAAGTGATAAGGGCATACAGTAAATCACTATTGCAAAGGTTTCTTTCTTCCCAAAAGGCAATAATTGACACAAAAACAGAAGCTAGGATAAAAGTCCCTTTGGCCAAAACTTTGGCCTATTTTATTGACTTGCTTTTTCAGGGACACTGGCATTGCACCCAGAGCCAAGCAGGAGCTGAAATTAAATCAGATTGTCAAGACAGGGAAAGTATCTCTCTTGTGCAAGGAATATTTTGCCACATCTAGTTGCTCAGAACCTCCAACAACATTTTGGTTATTATCATGAAATTACAATAATATCCCAAATTGACAAAGTTGTTTTGAGTAGGATTAATGGGTTTGCATGTTTGGAGAATCTTAATCTAACACAATTGTCCTTTGAACAATAATGGATAGCAGTACATCTTATAATAAAGTCTTTAATTAAATTTGTTATCTGTATTTAAACTAAATACATTAAGGACTTTCTTACAACAAGTGCTTTGGAGGAAATTCTTTTGCCTACTGATAATGATATATGTCAGATTTCTAAAATAGATTTCATATAAATGATGAGTTGATACGTTTAATCAAATAAAAACTGTTTGTCTTAAGATGTGTTCTTTAACATTGCCACGGCAGATTTCGTCTTGATATTTATCGATGTTTGGCTAGTCCTGCCTTAATAATGTTGACAGAAGAGGATCCAATTCTGAGAGCCTTTGAACTTAGTGCAGACTTAAGAGAATTAAGCCTTGTAGAAGTTGAATTCAGGTATGATAATATGTATTATTGTAATTTCAGCAGCATGACATTATTAGATGCAGGTATATCACAAGTGAGCCTGGCTAACAATACTGTATATATATAGGTGTTGGTCGCCATCTTTAAAGCGCTCCATGACTTAGGACCCGGGTACTTACGAGACCGCCTTCTGCCACCGATAGCCTCCCATCGACCACAGAGAGGGACTCCTCAGGGTGCCGTCGGTCAAACAATGTCGACTGGCGACCCCCAGGTTGGAGAGCCTTCTCTGTGGGGGGACCTGCCCTCTGGAATGAGCTGCCCCCGGAGATTTGTAGGATTCCCAACCTCCGCACCTTTCACTGCGCCCTCAAAACGCTATTGTTTCACCAAGCAGGGCTGGCCTAATGCTATTTTAATGGGTTGTCTTTATTTTAGCTTTTTTCAGCCAAATTATTTAATATTTTTAATTTGTCTTTTAACTTTTATATTGTTGTGGGTTTTATCTCTGGCTGTACACTGCCCTGAATCCTCCGGGAGAAGGGCAGTATAAAAATTTAATAAAATAAATAAATAAATATGCTATAAACAGAAAATTTCCAACACAAACTCATTAATATTTACTGAGAAATGAGTCACACATTCTACAGCTCTTATTCCTAGACAAACATATTGAGGAATAGATAATATACCTGAATGTTGTTACTAAGGAACAAGAACTAAATACAAATATTTCATGAACTGTTTTAAGCTAAGTTAATTTGTAATTAACTTAGAAGATACTACATATACTTCAAAGATTTATAGCAAATGTTTAGTTAAGGACAAAATCTACACAGGGTTATGTTGTGTTTCTTTTTGGTTCAAACACAATTATTCTGGTTATATATCAATTGGGCCTGGTGGCTCAATAGACTGATAGCATTGTGATTAACACTAGCTGTCTGCAATTACTGTAAGTTCGAATCTCACCAGGCTCAAGGTTGGCTCAGCCTTCCATCCTTTCTAAGGTAGGTAAATTGAGGACCCAGTTTGTGGGGGCAATAAGCTGACTTTGTATAAATATACAAAAGTATGAAGGCTATTGCTTAACGCATTGTAAGCCACCCCGAGTCTCCAGAGAAGGGCGGCATATAAATCAAATTTAAAAAAAAAAAATTATTGAAGAATAATAAGGGAGGCTAAATTACAGACATATACTGAAATATCTTGAAGGTCACAGAGACAAATTACTTTGGTACTATTGCCAAGAAAAATATAAGGTTGCATTCATGAATATTTCATTTTCTATTTTGATAACGTATTTCCATTTTGCATGGTAATGAAATTATTTTTTAAAAAATTTAGAACAAACAATCCATATGCATCACTGAGGACTTAAAAAGATAAAGTCTTCTTCAACTCAGGCTTGATTCCTGATGCCATTATTTATATTAGCTTAAAGCTCAGAGATTTCTTGGTAGTATCATCCAAATACTAATCTTCCAAATTTAATAAAAATCAACACAGCACTACTGTATCTCTAACATTTATTTAATTTTATTAATTTGTTTTTACAATATATATAACCCACTTCAGTTCTAACAAAGGGTACAATAAAACTCCACTCCCAAATGCATTAAAATGTATATAATAAAAGTCATCCATAAATCTAATAAATGAAATAAAGGATATTTAATGACAATGTAGCTAAATTATTTAAATTATTTATTTCTTATGAATTTATGAATGCGTGGCAAGATATATAGCATTCCCTCTTCCAGTTTTCCCCATAGCTAAAGTCATCCATATCTGAGGGATTTGAACCTGAATCCCCTGGTCCTAGTCCATTACCTTAACTACTATACCATCTTTATTTTTAAAAAAGTTTGACCTTTTTCAATGACTGAAATAATTTATTTGAACCATCTTGATTTCAGCTGATTCCAGTCTGGTATCCAGTTTTGTTCAGGAAGGACCTTTATTCTTCTTTTTTGTTCGTATTAGCATTAGATTAAATCTAATTAGTATTGGATTATATTAAATTAGCATTAGAAGTAATTTTTGTTACTTTGTGTATTTCTTAGAAATGATTATGAAGAACTGGCTCAGCAGTGCAAAACCTTTGCTAAAGATTTGCTTGCTCAGGCACGGAATTCCCGGGAGCTTGAAGTTATATTGAATCATACTGCAAGTGATGAACATGTGGATAAACGAGGATTACTAGAAGAGAGAATGAATTTGAGTCGCCTAAAGCTTGCCATTAAGTATAACCAAAAGGAAGTATGTCAGTTTTGATTTATTAAATATAGAATCCTGTTACAAATAGATGGGATAAAACAGATATGTGTCTTAGTAAGTTTCCAACTTCTAATAATTAGAAAAATTGTAATATTCATTCAATACAATCTATTCAATTTCTGTAGGAAGTCCTTGACTTAAAATCTTTTGTTTGTTTTATGAAAAAGCACTGAAAAAAGTGATGTAGGATCACAGTCCTCACACTTGCGACCACTGCAGCATCCCTGTAGTCACATGATCAAAACTTGGGCTCTTGGTACTGGCATGTATTTGTAGTGGTGGATTATGTGATCACCATTTGTGACAATCCCAGCCTGCTTCCAACAATCAAAATCAATGGCGGAAGCCAACTTTGCTTAATAACTGCATGATTCACTTAACAACCATGGCAAAAAAGCCTTTAAATTGAGCACCACTCAACAATTGCCTTGCTTAGTAATGTAATTTCTGGTCTTAATTATGGTTGGCAGTCAGTGACTATCTTTGATATAAACATAAATTAGCAGCCTAGCACAATATTTTTCTCTATAAGACAATAGTCAATGGATTTGTGGGGCAAGAGTCTGAATGGAAAGGGAGAATTCATGCCATAGTAGTATGAGTTCCTTTTCACGGCTCAGTAGATTCACTGGTTTTGCTGCTCTGGTTCTTACCTCATGCATCTGATGTGGCACAAAGTTTTGAATTTTACTTCATCCAGTTTCTGTTGGCTGGCATTATATAATGTAATGGTACTACAATTGTTGAAGTTAATTGTCTCTATAAAATATGGTGCAAGGTAAGCAACACTTTCACATTTCTCTTTCTCACATGACCATTTTTGAAGTTTAATTTCTTGTTCAGCATTCCAGTCATATTATTGCTGCTGTTTCTGTTGCTGTTGTTGTTATTATTATTCCTAGTTGAAAGTGAATAACTAGTTTTACAATCCTGCTGTTTCTTACGTTGGATTAAAAGCCATATGTTGCCAGTTTATAAACCTGCCAGGGTTCTAGTACTTTGCCTGTCTATGTGTGTGTGTTTAAAGAGCATTGCTTTGTAAAATGGGAAATCTGTTTCACACATATAATTCTGAGAAAGCACAGCCCAAAGTAATGGATATTATGAGATATGGTTGCTATAATAGTTAAGATTTTAAATATTTTATTGTGTGTCAGGCTAGTGAGTCCAACAAAAATAGCATTGCACTGTTACATTGCAGGTCTTGCCTTTTCTATATGAATGTTGTGATGTGACATAAAAAATATGGTCAAAAGAGGTGGAGCTTATAGTACAATGCAGCCTTCATCACCAATTCAGCAGTTGGGGCTGAGGACATCACACAAACATTTTTTACAGTTCTAGTATTAGCAAACATAAAATCAGAAAGATTGAGTATCTGCTTTAAACATACAATGAAGTTTAATTAACTGATTATATTTAATTATATAGAATTTACATGTTTAAAATGAATTTACCCTCCAGTGCTATTATGTAGCTAATTATTTCTGTCTAATTTTGTTATTCTTTAAACTAAGAATGTAAATCATTAGCTTCTTTATAAAGTGCTTATTCATGTAAAATATTTTTCTATTCCAGTTTGTTTCTCAATCTAATTGCCAGCAGTTTCTTAATACTGTCTGGTTTGGACAAATGGCTGGTTATCGCCGCAAGCATACATTTAAGAAGATTTTGACAGTCTTGACAGTTGGCATCCTTTGGCCTCTACTATCTTTTTGTTATTTATTGGCACCAAGATCTCAAATAGGCAGAATAATTCATACTCCTTTTATGAAATTTATCATTCATGGAGCTTCTTATTTTACATTTTTGTTATTACTTAATTTGTACTCACTTGTCTACAATGAAGATAAAAAAAATACAATGGGACCAGCATTAGAGAGAATAGATTATCTTCTATTACTGTGGCTCATTGGTAAGTATAAAGAATATGAAACTGTTAAAATTCTGACTTTGTCAATGAATACATTTTGGATGGCCACCTTGTGTGATATATACTTTAATATAACATACAATTTTATAAGAACAATTCTGGGCTGAATATCAGTGAACTGAATTGAATTGAACTGTCTGTTTGCATGATGGCAAAGTTAGAAAAATCTGTGCTTCCAGTCACATAAAAAGTTATAATGGCAGGAAGGCAGAATCTAGATAGATGCAGATGGGGTATCTTTATTCTTGTGCCTTATCTATGTCTGTAAATGTATTAATTGATCCTTCAAGAACCAGCAGTCTGATATGATAATAGAACCAGCAGTGGAGCATAAACTATTTCTCAGTATCATTGAATTTTAAGTCTGTGTAAAGTATGCAGAATTTTGAAAAGTATATTATCAACCTAATATAATTGAAAAGTATATTAACACCCTCCTCAAAGCATTAAACAGCTATGGAAGAACTTTCTAAATGTGCGCTTGTGTGTACATGGGAGACTGCTTCTGCTGAAACTTCCAGCAAAGTAGCTAGTAGCACAGATAGTAGGGAACAGTCTTTGAAACAGACATGCAAGTTTTCCAAAGGATGTGCCTGCTTTCATGTGTCACATGAAATGATGAGTTATTTTCTTTGCCTTAATCTGCTTTGTAAAATGCTTTTTCCTAATACTTTGCACCACTCATTGCTTTTTAAAATAAATGTAGCAACCTTTGGTGTGATTTTCTTTATATCAATAAAATTGCAAATCATATTTTGGTCCCCTAAGACTGATATAATCCTATGAAATAATAATTGCTTGATGCCTTTGGTATGCTAATTTTCTCTATGTAGCTGTGGTTACAAGCATTTGATAACCTTAAAGAAGTAAAAAAAAATGTATTGTGGTTATCTGTTAAGATGAAAAATATCTTTAGACATCTACTACTGAAAGAGCAATACTAGGAAGTGATGTCAGTTACAGAAATGCTATTTTGCATGGTAAAATGTGAAGAGATATGTAATCCTTAAACATTACTTCTTTTTAATCACGCTATGACATTGGAAAAAATGTAAATGTACCAAAAAGTAAATAAGGCCACAAAACTAAGGTACTACAGCATGGAATGGGACAACTCACTGCAACCAACTCACGGCCAATTCACTGTAGGACAATTCAACAAATACAAAAGTTAAATTGATTTCTATGGAACTGTGGCCAATAATAATAAAATAAAGTCAATCCAGAAATACAAGAGTTACAATACTTTTGATGAAAACATGGTCACCAATAATAAAAATAGCTGAATAAAACGATTAATATAACGTTGAATTGTCCAAGGATGAATTGTCCTATGGCGAGTTGGCCGTGGCGAGTTGTCCCGGGGTGAGTTGACTGCACTAAATTGGCCACAGCAAGTTGGCCATAGCAAGTTGTCCTACCCATTACAGCACTATGGAGTGCTTTATAATGGGCTGCATATAATGGCTCAGCTTATCGTCACATTTATATTATATCAACATTCTGGCTTGTAGGAATATTCAGCATTTTAAAAACAGGACAGTGAACAAATTGCTGCTGTGGTAATGAGGCTTATCACAAGATGATGTGAATTTTTTGTCAAGTTATTGTGTTACCTACTGTTTGTCTGTGGCTAAATAGTTTGTCAGTTGTTTGTACCAGATTTAAATTAACATGTTTTGCAAACGTATTGCTTTCAACTTTTGAGTTTTACCTACAATACAAATATATTACCAAAAAAAAATCACTGGCTTAAAAGTTGGGGAAAAAAGTTGTTGAAAAATAACAAGAGGGGGAGACAAACTCACTTATATTCTCAACAATTATGTCTAAAACAATGTTATATAATATTTATTATTAAATATAATAACATATTTATAGTGGAAAATTAATTTTTATAAGGTAACTGATTCTTTTATTTGGAATATACTGTATATTAGATAGTTCAGGTTTGATATTGTTTTATCATATTTTATAATACTATAATCTGCTTTTTCACTAAAAATTCCTTGGAATAAATAGTTCTTTATTAGATTGACCTTTCAGTTATTTAAAAGTATACCTAGATAATACTGAGATTGAATACCCTTTTTCTTTTTCTGTTCTAAGGAATGGTATGGTCAGATGTTAAAAGACTTTGGTATGATGGCTTGGAAGACTTTTTAGAAGAATCACGAAATCAACTTAGTTTTGTCATGAATTCTTTGTATTTGGCAACTTTTGCTCTCAAAGTAGTTGCCCATAATAAGGTAATGTTAACATGAGCATTAAGTTGTTGTATTTTTCAACAATTGAAGTCTTAAGGACATTCATTCTTAAAATTGTCTGGTCTGGTCTTTGAGTTCGGTCTATATATATTAAAGCTGCTACAGAAAGTAGACATTTTACTTACTATGCATTTATGTGTTTATTATTTAAATTTATTGGCTGCTCATCTCCAGTTGACTTGGGCAAAGCACAAAACTAAAAGAGACATAAAAACAACTAAAAATGTATTTCTTGTTTGTTTTTTTGTTAAAGTTCTTTTTGGGATAACTACAGTATATATGAATAAGATACATTTCCAAAAATAGAATATGAAATAGCAGGAACATTACAATACTGTTCAAAGGGCCGAGCTGAGGATTTTGTACAGTATCTGGATGATAAAATAACTCAGATTCGGGAAGACTTGGCCGCTGACTGGGTTAGTTCAGACGAGATGACTGAGGCAGGCCTTGAGAGTGTTATCTGGGAGGAGTTCGATCCCGTGGCTCCCGAGGACGTGGACAGGATCTTGGGACGGCTGAACGGGACCACATGTTTATTGGACCCGTGTCCCTCCTGGTTGGTGCTGGCTTCCCGGGAGGTTACACAAGGCTGGCTCCAGGGGATTATCAACGCTTCTTTGAGTGAGGGTGTCCTGCCGGCCGCCTTGAAAGAGGCGGTGGTGAGGCCTCTCCTCAAGAAGCCATCCCTGGATCCGGCTGTTTTGGCTAACTATCGTCCAGTCTCCAACCTTCGCTTTATTGCGAAGGTTGTTGAGAGTGTGGTGGCGCGACAGCTTCCCCAGTACCTGGATGAAGCTGTCTATCTGGATCCGCTCCAGTCCAGCTTCAGACCTGGGTACAGTACGGAAATGGCATTGGTCGCGTTGGTGGATGATCTCTGGAGGGCCCGGGATAGGGGTTATTCCTCTATCCTGGTCCTATTAGACCTTTCAGCGGCTTTTGATACCATCGACCATGGTATCATGTTGCGCCGGCTGGAGGGACTGGGAGTGGGGGGCACCGTTTTGCGGTGGTTCTCCTATCTCTCTGACCGGTCGCAATCTGTGTTGACGGGGGCAGCGGTCGACCCCAAGGCGCCTTGTTTGTGGGGTGCCGCAAGGGTCGGTCCTCTCGCCCCTCCTGTTCAACATTTATGTGAAGCCGCTGGGTGAGATCATCTGTGGTTTTGGGGTGGAGTTCCATCAGTACGCTGATGATACTCAGCTGTACATTTCCACCCCAGACCATCCCAATGATGCCTTGGAAGTGATGTCCCAGTGCCTGGAGGCCGTGCGGGTCTGGATGGGGAGAAACAGGCTTCGACTCAACCCTTCCAAGACCGAGTGGCTGTGGCTGCCGGCGTCCCGGTATAGCCAGCTGACGCCATCGCTGGTTATTGGGGGCGAATCATTGGCCCCCACGGAGAGGGCCCGCAACTTGGGTGTCCTCCTGGATGCACGGCTGTCTTTAGAAGGGCATATGACGGCCGTGGCCAGGGGGGCTTTTTGTCAGGTTCGCCTGATACGCCAGTTGCGCCCCTTTCTGGACCGGGACTCCCTACGCACGGTCACTCAAGCACTCGTCACCTCTCGTCTGGACTATTGTAATGCTCTCTACATGGGGCTCCCCTTGGGGTACACCCGGAGGCTCCAACTGGTGCAGAATGCGGCCGCGCGGGGGATTATGGGAGCGACGGGGCGCTTCCATGTGACTCCTCTCCTGCGCGAGCTGCATTGGCTTCCGGTGGACTTCCGGGTGCGCGTCAAGGTGTTGGTGATCACCTTTAAAGCGCTCCATGGCTTAGGGCCAGGGTACTTACGGGACCGCCTTCTGCCACCAATAGCCTCCCACCGGCCGGTTCGCTCCCTAGAGAGGGCCTCCTCAGGGTGCCGTCGGCCAGACAATGCCAGCTGGCGACCCCCAGGAGGAGAGCCTTCTCTGTGGTGGCACCTACCCTATGGAACAATCTACCCCCAGAGATACGAGTGATCTCCGACCTCCGGACTTTTCGTCGGGCCCTAAAAACTTATTTTTTCCAGTTAGCCGGTCTGTCTTGATTTTAGGGTTAGTTTTAAAATTTTAGTATTGATTTTAAATTGACAAGTTTTAAATTACAGGCCAAATTTATAAATTATTTTAACTTTATTTTTAACTGTAATGTTATGTATAGATGTTTTTATTTTGGCTGTTCACCGCCCTGAGTCCGAAAGGAGAAGGGCGGTATAGAAATTTGAATAATAAATAAATAATAAAATAAAGATATATCTGGAATTATTATATTAGCTTTTATAAGCTATGGGCATTATGCATATACTGTATTATCAAAATTAATTAGAAATAACCTAAATATTTAATACATGTCAATAGTTTGGCTTTCGTTTCTTAAATATAAAGCACACCAAATTTCCTAGTAATAAACTGATGGATTACAGTAATCCGTGTATGTGTAAACACATACTATATTTCATACATACGTATTTCAGCAAGCACTTTGTTGTGTAGTGGTGTAGTAACCTATTAAATAATGAAATATGTTTCATGAGACATACTGCTGAAATATTCATCAGTTATATCTGAAGGAATGATAAGTTTTGTTTAAAAATTCCAGTTCCATGATTTTGCTGAGAGGAAGGATTGGGATGCTTTCCATCCTACGCTTGTGGCTGAAGGACTCTTTGCTTTTGCTAATGTTCTCAGTTATCTTCGACTGTTCTTCATGTATACAACAAGCTCCATCCTGGGTCCACTTCAGGTAACTTTTTACATGACTATCAACATTGATGTGATAGTAGCATATGACCACCATTATTTACTGTAGGTCTCTAGTTTTTCAAGTATAGGCCTTCTTGGTGTAATTAAACTTACTGAAATCATTGAGTGTATTCACAGTTGCCCTCCCTATCATTTGTTGAACTAGCTATTCAGGTTTATGCATGTATGGGTAAGGTGTGGTTGCTTCATTGAATCAAACTGTAGAAACAAAATTAGAGTTAAATTTCACATGATTCAATTGGTAATATTTATTTATAAAGTAATTGATTATTTATTTATATATTCTTAGTGTAATCAAGGCGCACTGTGTTTTTCCTCTATACATGAACACTCAAATATGAGTGAATAAATGTGAATTGTGCATAAATGCCTAATATCTATGAAATATTGTTCTGTTGTCTGTACTTATTTCTTCATATTTCTTCCATTTTTAATCACAATTTCTCTTGCAAATTCCTTATTATTGTTTATAACCATTAAGAGTACAGATTTGAATTCACCTTGAAAAGATTCAACATGTAACATTTCTTTGTGTGCTAAAGCTATTACATGCATTTTCATTAGTCTCGTAAGCAAAGTCAGCATTCCAATATACCCAAACAGGCAAAAAAACCAACCCATTCAATGAGATACTAATATTGAAATGACTACAGATATAGCAGTAGCTGATATTCCATTTTACAGAAATAGAACTTAACCTTTAAATGCCTATAAAGACATCCCATCAAATGAAATGTGAGGCATATTACTGCAATATATCCATTTTCATTGATATTGACAAAATAATAAATATTCCTTAAATAAATTTTGAAAAGCTATTAATATATTAGGAATGTTTCATTGTAAATCACTTCATGGAAATATTAATGTCAAAAATACATTGGAAATATATTCATTAATAAATTATTGCTATTAAATAATTCTAATTGAAATGGTTAATTATGTGAAAATGGTTTTAAAAAGGGGAAAGGTTGGAAACACATTTTATCTATATACATATACTTCTAAGTGAAATCAGTGATTTCAGCAGTGGTTAGAAGGCAGTACTGCAGGCTAATTCTGCTGATGGCCAGCTGCCAGTACTTTGGCAGTTTGATTCTCACTGGCTCAGGGTTGACTTAGCCTTCCATTCTTCCAAGGTCAGTAAAATGAGGATCCAGATTGCTGAGGGCAATATGCTGACTCTAAACCACTCAGAGAGCTGTAAAGCACTGTGAAGCAGTATATAAGTCTAAGTGCTATTGCTATTGCTATGAACAGTTTGTTAAAGGCTATGAACTCCATCAAACATGTGATACTAAATTATTTCTGAAACAATAGAAATGTTTTATGCCTAATATTTCCAGGATTTCAAGGGGAAAAGGGTGGAGGATTGAGATTTAAAGTTACATAATTCATAGTTTTACAAGTTCTAGTGTTCTTGTATCCCTATTCTAGATACTTTACCTTAAAATGAAGATGTATCTACCTTCTAGCAGGAAGAAAGCTCAATAAATAGCTATTTACTTTTAAGTAAACAATAATATAAATGTATATCTTTTAAAAAATAGGTAACTTTCTCATCTCAAACTTATTTTAAATTTTAGAGAATATTATATTATATTATATTACATTACATTATGAATATTTACTATTTTAAACTAATTATTTACTTAGGATATTTTTTTACTTTTTCATCAAAATAAAATGAAATTAAACATTCCATTCGCTCTTAGAGAAACACACTCTTGTAATTTCATGGAATTTTGTCTGTCTCTCTCTTTTTTAATTTGCCAATACCTGATGTTAGTTTAAGTAATCTCAACTAATATGTATTTTACAGATTTCAATGGGGCAGATGTTGCAAGATTTTGGGAAATTTCTTGGTATGTTCCTTTTGGTATTGTTCTCATTCACGATTGGGTTGACTCAACTTTATGATAAAGGATTTACTGTCCAAGAAGAGAAGGACTGTGCTGGGATTTTTTGTGAGCAGCAAAGCAATGACACATTCCACTCGTAAGTTTCAGTGCTCTCTGTGCATATTGCTGGTGCTTTGCCTATACCTTGTGTGGTATATGCTAATTACTATAAACTATCTAATTGTGTTGTCATCTTGATAATAAAATTGTTAATCCCCTTACTTTAAATTTTTAGTTGATTCCATAGTATATATAAAAATGGCATTTATTGAGCATGTAATTGACTCATGAAAGATTTTACTACAATCCTGTTTAAGCAAATAATTTTACTTAATTATATAGTATACCCTATAGAGCAATCATAATGCTACATTTTGTATTTGATGTCAAATTGCATTCAATAATGAGTTGAAAAATTTAACTTACAAATTGTTTTTTCTCTCATATTCACAACTGGAAAAATAATACCAAACCTCTATCACCTCCTTTCAGTTCTACTTATACTGTGCAATACATTTAAAGATTAGTCAGTCATTCTTGAAACAGATATGATTAGCTGTCTCTTAAATACAGTGTCCATGCCAGTTTATATGTTTACCCATAAATCTGTTCCATCTTATTTTTATGTTGAACTCAGAACTTTAAAATTTTGCACGGATTTATATTAATCTATTTGTATTTATTTCTGCCTTTTGACATTTATTATTCACTATATATTTACAAATGTTTACATATATTGAGATAAAATTTGATATATGTAAACCAATGCAGATTAAAATCCAATTCACATATTAGACCATGAAGTTGCAATGAAGTTATTTTAGAGTCACATATATAAAGTTCATTTTTATCCTGAATTATTAATCAAACCACATATTATAGAGTACTATTTTCACACTTTCACCCAGTTATATACTTATTGTGTGCTTCCTCTCACACTAGGTTCCTATACAATTTTAGATCTAAACATTCAAGTCGAGTAGCATCTTTATTTTAATCTGCATTTTAAACATCATGAGCAATACAACAAATGTATTCTTTCCTTATGTGTTTTCAAGGGTTATCTAATCAAAGCTTTTTTTTTTCTATCCATAGGTTTATTGGCACCTGCTTTGCTCTGTTTTGGTATATCTTCTCCCTTGCACATGTAGCTATATTTGTTACCAGATTTAATTATGGTGAAGAATTGCAGTCTTTTGTGGGTGCTGTTATTGTTGGCACATATAATGTAGTAGTTGTGATTGTTCTTACCAAGCTTTTAGTGGCAATGCTTCATAAAAGTTTTCAGCTAATAGCAGTAAGTACTTTTAGTGTTTATTGTTTTATTGCCATTATAACAAAATTTGAAGCCTGAATAATAGTGTCATCTGGATTAGGATGTAGAATTTTCTATTTTTTGTGAATACATTATAATGCCTGGAAAACACTGATGGGACTCATCTGTCTTCATTAATAATTCATAAGCTAAATCTTGTCTGGGTGGGAGGAGGAGAAAAAAAAGTCAAGATCATGAGTGCGTAATTGAACCCTTTATTTTTGTGTGACTCACATTAAAAGGGACACGACATAGAGGGAGCACATGATATCTTGATGCAAAGCTGTGTTTAATCATAATTTAGTAAAATTTCTGACATCTTTATATATTTTAAATAATTTAGAATCATGAGGATAAGGAATGGAAGTTTGCTCGTGCAAAGCTCTGGCTTAGCTATTTCGATGATAAATGCACACAACCTCCACCTTTCAATATTATTCCTGCTCCCAAAACAATCTGCTACATATTTAATAGTCTCAGTAAATGGATTTCTTCTCACACGTCATCAGGCAAAGTTAAGCGGCAGAACAGTTTAAAGGTAAGGAATTGTTTATATAATAATGTACAATTATTTTTTATTGTTCCTTCATTACTTTGGAAGATTTATATAACTTGTAACAATCATAATTCTGGGCAATGTACATTAAATGACCTCTTTCATTTAAGGTCATGCAAATATGAATCGTACATCAACAAAAAGCAAAACTTATAAACAAACACGTCAAACAAAACATAGCCAAGCTCATTAATTGCACATTCCATCTCACACGATATATGGGTTCATATAATGTCTTGGCCCTAGGGATTTTCCATGTGCATTTCCTAGGGAAAATCCTCATTTTAAGGCTTTCTTAAAGGCTAACTGGGTCAGAACTATCCAAATTTCAAGGGCACGAGGAGAGAGATATTTCCAAAGAATAGATAACAAAACACTGCAACAGAAAAGGCATGCCTCCTAAGTCATTACTTTAAGGAGGAGACCTGGAGCATGCCTATCCTGTAAAGTGCATGGATAGGCAGAATTAACTGGTGAAAGGCAGTTGTGCAAATAATCCAGGCCTGTACCATGTAGGGTTTTGTAGGTGAAAACAACTTGTTGAATTACACAGAGATATCCTTCCAGAGGAAGTGCAGCTTGTGAAGTAGTGGTGTCAGATGAAGATACTGTTTTCTCTTAGCAAACAAAGTATACTTCTATGTATTACATCAAAGTCTCCTAAATATTTAATCTAGTTTATCTACATGGAATTTGGGCAGCCTTTCAGTGGTCGAGTCTCACTCATTATTATGAATGTAATATTAAACTGCATTTTTTTTTTCTGCTAGCAATTTGTGTTCAGTTTGTAAAACATACTAGCCTATATCTAGATAATTAAAATAAAAATCTGAGGGATTGCCTGTCTCCAAATAGTTTCTGCACATATAATACAATTCAGCAGGGTGGGCATGCTCTGGATTCTGTTAATTAAAGAATGTCATCTCACAAATTGTGTCTTCTTTGGGAATGATTCCACAGAGATCTATATGACACTCATCCTTACGATACTGAATACTTATTTAAGATCTGATTGTTCTCCCAATTCTTTGGGACAGGATGATTGTGATAGTTATAGTAATTATTTATAGTACTTTTGGCAAGGAAAAAGAAGAATAATTTTGTATTTCAAAAGAGAGGTATTTTTGTTTTTTAGGGCAAGTATATTTTTAACAAGTACTGGAAAACATCAGTTCTAGCCAGATTACTAATCAGTTGTTACCCTAGATTGTAAAGTAACTTCCATGTACTTAGTTTTTAATTATACTTATTAGTATAGGTAAGTAGATGCATACATTGACACATAGATAATTGTCTGATTCTTATGCGTCAGTTATGTCTGAACAACAAAGACTATATATAACAATTTATATCTAGGCATCTTATTATTAAGGATTTAAGTCTTTAGGGAATATTGTAGAGATATTTACCCATGTAGATGTGGATGTGGTCATAAAGGCAGTATGCTTTTGTTTTGTTATGAAAATGAAACCAATTTTGGTTTATTCAAAAACATTTGTTGAACAACCATGGTAAAGCAAACTGTGTTCTGGATTAGGACGAGTACAGGTCACAGTCCAATTGGCATCCTAAAATAATTGTCAGGTTTCTTGAATCAACTCAAACAATCCATAGTATTGCTTTTAAGTAGAGCAAACTTACAAATTCAATATGGTCTTATTCATAATAAGGCCATATGTTGTGGCATAAAAATGCACATGCACAGGCATAGCAGGGCAGTTTTAAACTGGGACTTTAACACTGGGTTGTTATGACTGGTGGCAGATAGTCATTGACAAACTTTTAGAAATTACATGTTGTAATATTTTGGGCAGGTTCTTTTTTCAAATGCCATGCAGGCAGGTAAAATAGACAAACCAATAAAAGTTGCTAGCATGATAGCTTCTGTACAATTTTGGAATTTCGGTCCTTATTGTACAATATGCATGTTCTAGCCGTATATTGTCTGAGTTCAGTAAGCAGGCATTAATTGCAAATATAAATAAATAGGGATAAAATGATTTGTGAGATACAAACTTTATTTGCTATAGATATTAAAAATCAGCCAAATTAGTCAAAAGTTGTCATTAATCCAGAGGAAATGGTTAAATGATAAATCAGAAGTTGCACCTTAGTTATTTGTTTGATGCAACTGCTGACAAGTCTTATAGGGCATCATTTGTGCCTTGTAGTTTATTCATGGAATTTGTGACATTTTGGAGAGGTGTTATTTGGATGATTAGCCTGTAGTTATGATGGAGTTTGATTTCTTTGTGATATTTTGAATATCTCAAGAATTGATTGATATTTCGTTCAAAAATGATTTGCTACATCAATTTTTAATTTGTCATCATTTATTTAAAGGAGTGGAGAAATTTGAAGCAAAAGAGAGATGAAAATTACCAAAAGGTGATGTGTTGTTTAGTCCATCGTTACTTGACTTCCATGAGACAGAGAATGCAAAGTACTGATCAGGCAACAGTAGAAAACCTGAATGAACTCAGACAAGATTTATCAAAATTCCGAAATGAAATAAGAGACTTGCTTGGTTTTCGGACATCAAAATATGCTATATTTTATCAAAGAAACTAATTTTCAAACTTTTCTAATGATTCCACTCAAGCACCTACATTTGCAGTATGTTGGGTAGGGAGAGAATCTGGTTCAAAAGCAGTAATTTTATTAATATATTTTTAAAATGCAATGGAAAAACTGTTGCCAGATTCTGTTGTGAAACAGTAACTGGTGATTTTGAATTAATGTGAAGCTTTTGATGTATATAATTTGTAAACTGTATAGTCAGCTAAATGGAAATATTTTGTTATATGTCAAATTTGATATTCTCATCATATGGACATTGACTAATTTATGTGTACACTATTGCACTTTTGAGAAGGGGATGTTTAATTTTTTCCTCTTTCAAGTATAAAATGAAGGCACAAATTAATTTTGACATGTTTTAAACAATTGTACCTTTCTAAATTAATATAAGCATCGACCAGTTATGAGCATATTTTTAAAAACTACATTTCTGAAAACTGTCAAATTAGGTTAATATAATACCATTTTAAAAGAATTCTTTTGGAGTTGGAATAATATTGAAAGGCCGTATTGCCATCCCTGTAACATTGTGATCCTCAAAGACTGATGAATGATACCAAAGAATTTAATACTTTGGAATTGACTTTATGATTTCTTTCTTTCTTCTTTCTTTTTTGTAAAATGATGGCTGACAAAATTTCATAATTGAAGGTGCCATTTTTATCTATATCTCTAGCATCTATTTATATCACATTATTTCCAAGATGCAATACTTGAAATAATGAAATTTCAACATTCTTACTCCTTTAGATCAGTGGTCCCCAACCTTTTTATCGCCGCGGCCCGCTGAGCGCGTGCAGGGGTGGGGGCACAGCCCAGGAGCTTTTGCGCACGGCCCATTGAGCACGGCCCAGGAGCCTTTGCGCTGCAGCGTTCATGTCCCCCGGCTGCTGCGCGGCCCGGTGCCAGGTACTCCACGGCCCGGCACCTGTCCGCGGACCGGGGGTTGGGGACCACTGCTTTAGATAATTCAGCAGCATTAGATGGAAGCGTGGTACTTCTGTTAACTGTATTAGTTACTATAAGAATTAATTTTCATTATAAAAGTAATATTGAAATATTTTATCCTCTTAAAATATTTATAGTAAAACATTTTACTAGTATTATGGGCCAAGTAAAGTGCAACAAACATATTTTCACTGTTTTCATTGAAAGCATACCATATTTAACCAGATTACCTGCTCCATTTTGCAAAAAATACTTTTTGAAGTCATCATTTGTTTAAGTCTCATACTTATTTTTTAAATATATTTTATGTTGGAGTGTCTTAATGTATATATTGATACCCAGTTTATGTTTATTTATTTTGTAAATATAGTAATTGATTATTTCCATTAAATTCTGCAAACTATGGCTAACAGGTGCTGGTCATCTAAGTAATTGCTAAAAAATTGGAAATAAAGAGAATGAAATTTAAATAAAATATTTCTTCTGAGGCTTTTTAAATACCTACCCCAACCTATACAAATTATTTTTGCACCACAGAATTATCGAAAGTAATATGATTATAAAGTTGATTCTTTTGAATTGTCTGTGTATTCCATTTGTATAATAACCTGAACTTATTATCCCCCAAAAGAAGATGAATTTTTGGATTAGAAATTGAAGACTTTTACTTAAACACTATTTAAGTGCACTATTTTGTATTGTATCATTTATCTTGTCAGTTGAACAGTATAGAAATAAATTGGCAATTTGGTAAAAAAAAGTAATACTAATCTTAATGTCTGATCCAACTTTATTCTCAGAAAAATCATTTTATTGTTATGAATATCATAAAAAGGTATATAATTTAGAAACAGTGTAATTATAGAAAACCAAAAGCTGTTTTCTGGTGTTATTTTTTTCCTATTTTTTCTTTCATTTTCTTCCATTCAGTCAAAACCATAAATAATGTGCTTTCATCAATTAGCAGAAAAATAATGGCAAGAAATATATTTAAACATCATATAAATGAACTGAACCTAGTACATGGTTTTCTTTTGGTACTTTGTATTACTTTTAAAAGAGATTTTACAAACAATTTGTTCAGGACCTAATAATCTGAATATATTGTGTTTTCTACTCCCAGAAAATCTGTTTAACAATAAAATAAACCTGATAAAGAAAAAAATTCTTTATCAAAATAATTCTTCAAAAGTACAATACTGGAATAGATCACTCAAAAAGCAAAATAAAAAGAAGTCAATCAAAATACTTTACAATATGGCAAATCCAATATGGCACAACTTCATTTGATAATTTTGGATTATGGAGCCAACTCCACAGGGACTGACAGTAATCTGCCTTAATTTAAAGCTTTTGGCATTGATATATTTTATTTGCATCTATTACTGTATGTGAGCAAGATAATTCAAGAATAGAATTTAAAAATAATAGCAAAATATCAAATCATGATAGACTACGATCTTGCTTTTTCCAACATAATACGGTTCATGTTTAAACATCTTGGAATTTGAAATATTCAGATTCAAAAATAATGAGATTAGAATTATACATTTAATGTTATATTTTTGAGCTATAAATTTAACATAATAAAATTAGCATTCAAAATGAATAGGTCAATCTTTTGTCAAACCTCAATAAAATTATCATTGGCCAAGCTGGCTCTTTTTAACTGACTTAATCTTATGTATTAGAAACTGTAAGAATAAGTGTCCTGCAGAGTTGTACTGATCCTATTAGAGATTTTATTGAAGTTCAGGGTCCAAAGTATATTTGAATTAGAATCGTCTGATAATTCTACATTTAGTTTAGAGCCATTCTATAATCTTGAGCCATGCAAAGCCAGAGTGGATTTTTAAAAAAAAATCAAATCTGCACATTTAACAATTAAAGCAATATGATGACAATCAGGTTCAAAATATGGATTCAGTGTATAAAGATGAAAGTATCCTTTCTACTGTTTGGAAAAATTCTATTCATAAAAAACAATATTGTTCTTCTGCCTCATAATTGTGGGCCTTTGGGTGATATGTCTTAGGATTTTTAGTCTTTTCCAACTTGTAAATGCAGTGGATCCAAACATGATTTTCTTCTTTACTGCAGGCTCTTAATCAAAATCCTACTATAGGAAATATTAGCAATAAGCTTGAAAAGCACATAAGAGTTAGTTTTTTAGTTAATAAAAATGTTTTCATGATTGATAATATAATGAAACTTAAAACCTGAATTTAAAATGAATTATACATTTTGCATTTGTAACATCAATAATCTAGTGTAATTAAGAGTTTCAGTATAGTAGAAATGAGTTCTTTCAAGTTGTTGAAAGGTTTGAAATACATTTTTTCTTTGATTACTTGCAACACAAATCAACGAATCAGTTAGGATTATATTGCTATAAAATCCAGAAAATATACCAATTTGGAAAGTGCAAATTTTGTCTGTATGAAGATTTTTTAAAAAAAGATAACAGATCGCTTCAAAAAGTCTTACATCAGCACCTTTTGTTTTTTAAGGCATTCAGGATTTTTTGGTTCTTAGTCTTGAAACTCATAGTAAAACTGCTAGGCAGGAGTTTACCTCTGCCATCTTCTTCTACCTGGCCCATGATGACATAGTTTAGACCTATTGAAAGAGAAGATAAATTCTGAGAAGAAGAAATGATAAATTCTGCTTTACAGCCCTAAATAATGTGGCTCAACTGGCCACTGAATATGAAAATATTGGTCAAATGCAAATATTGCTCAAATGTTCTATTCACTATAAAAATGGCTGCTTGTCTATTTTTTCAGTTAAAATTTGACTATATTTTCCAGGAGTCATTGCTTAGTTGCTTTCTGCTATGATCTTTCATTTAACAACATTTGATAAAATGTTATGACCATACTTGGGATTGGAATTTCCATTGCACCATGCTCTTAAGTGAGTCACGCCTGATTCTACGACTTTTTTGACACTTGTTATGCAAATCACATGGTTGTTAAGTGAATTTCAACATCTGAAAGTCTTTGTTTGTTGGAAGCCAACTGGAAAGGTTGCAAACGGCAATCAAATGACCTCAGGATAGTGTGACCATCATAAATGTGAGCCAGTTGCCAAGCGCCTGAATCAAAGTCATGTGACTGTAGAGATGCTGTGACAGACATATGTGCAAAGATCAATCGTGCGTCACTTTTTCAGCACTGTCATAATGTTGATCAGTTGCTAAAGGAATGGCTGTAAGTTGAGCACTATCTGTATAACATTCATGTTGCATTTCTTTAGTTTTATGCCATTAATCAGATAACTAGTTGGCTGTAGTGCTTATTTAGAGAATGCTATTCTAAAAAATAGGAATGTTGTTGGACATATCTGTTGATAAACTCATCCATGGAGAATGAGAAAGCATGAATTCTTATTGCCCCTAACCCTAACCCTCCAGTAACCCACATTCTTATAATTGATACCCAGAAGATAAAGGGACCCTGCTTAGTGGAGTGGACTGTTCTATAGAGCAGTGGTCCCCAATCGTTTTAGCACCAGGGACTGGTTTTGTGGAAGACATGGATCCGGAGTGGATGGTTTCGCTTTCACTTGCTTGTCCGCTGCTGACCCCCAGCTGTGCGGCCTGGTCCCTAACAGGATCATTACCAGTCCATGGTCTGGGGTTTTGGGACCCTTGCTGTAGGATTGAGTGAGAAAAACTATGCAAGGCCAGCTTCACAAGTAGAGCCAACCCTGTATAATTTTGCAGTTACTGATGCAGGGATTCTTATCCCATTTACAAAAATATTGTTTTTAGTACTCATTTAATGTTTAGCTTTTCACTGTCATTTCAACATTGTGAGAGCTAACAAAATGATTTTAACATCTAATTAGTTTTATTTAAAACAGAACAAGTTCATAGTTTAAAAATTACTAGTATAAGAATACAATTTCAAATCTTAATTTATATTCCTATGCTCCTAATAATGTATGCCTCTTTTAATTTACAGAGCTACAGATTTTTTTTATGAGGGCCAAAATGGCTTAAGCCATCATCCTGTTTCAACTCACCTATATTATTCACATACAATATGTATAAAAACTAAAAAGGTTTTAAGATAAGCAAAATTTCTGGATGTTCTCACTCATTTCACTTTTTATTGTAATTTAAATAATTTATTTTTGTTTTGTTCTGTGAATGAGCAACTTAAATATAATTGCTGGGAAAATATGAACATGAAAAAATAAGGACAAATATGATTTGAAAAATTCAGAATTCTACTTTGAGTTTACTTACCTCTTCTGATAACAGGACATTGTTTACAGACAACAAAAATCTTGGCACTCAGATTTTTCCCTGCTTGCTGAATTGCTAAATTTCCTTCTTTGTATACATTAAGGATTGCTACAGTTGCATATAAACTTCCACTCCTGATGTTGGTTGTGATAACAGATCCAGTTATTACTAAAAAGGACAATTTAGGAGGAATAGATTGCAATAATCTTGCAAAACAATAAAACAGTTTTTTACACCATTCAACAGTGAACAAGCATAAATAGAAAATGTAATACGTAAAAGAATGTATGAATAAATTAATAAACTGAAATGAAGTTATTTACAGAATAAATGGAAACAAAATATTGCATTGTACACACCTTTAGTAATAAGAATAACTGCAACTTAAATATCCATGTTTAACCATGAATATTGGATAAATAAACTTATTTGTGCTGGCTTAATATGTGGCATACAAATTGCATTTGTCAGCTGTGCTAAGATATAAAGGAATGATATTTATACTGAAAAAAGAGGGGATATGAACCTTTATCTGACATCATTAATTATAATGATATTAAATAAACATATTCAGATAGCAAGATAGAAAGGAATTAAGAGCAAAGCAGTATACATTATGAATTTATCACTATGAATAAAAAAACATCAAAGAGCCTTCCAAGAAGACAACATGCTGATGTTGTCACTAAATCAAAACGTTCATACAGCAACAGTCTCCTTCTGTTCAGTCATTTGTGTTTAGATTGGAAAACTGTTCTGACAAAAAATTCACAGTCTAACTAAGTAACTAAGTCATAAGAGTTCAGTGCAAAAGGTACAGTTGTATAAACTGAAAGAATTTCCTTGTGCACTAATGGTAGCTTACAGATAAATGCTCCAACCCTCTCCTGTAAACATACATCCTAAGTCACTTTTTTGGGGCTGGGGAGAAGAAATCTGATCTTACCAAAATTACTCGAACAGTAATTGCTCTCAAGAGTTCCACTCCTTTTGCATTTTTGCTGGCACAGGCTGACTGTAGGTTTCAAGGCTTTTCAAAGAGACCCAAAATGAAAAATTAAGTGCTTCAGAACTCTTCTAAAAATGACTTTCATTTTTTATGTCTTGTTTTTATGTTCAGTTACAGAAAAAAGTCACTTTCAAAAGCAAAACTCCAAACAATCTAGATAAGCCAAGTTTTAATAAACCAATGTTCTATACCAGTTCTGTATGAATTATAAAATTATGTAGGACAGTGATGCCTGAATTCATGGTAGCACAGATGATGCACCTACTAGATTCAATCCTGAAAGAATATACATCTAATTGGCAAAAATAATCTAATTTGTCTTTTGTGAATCCAGAAGCTTCTCATGATTTTGATCAGGATTAAGGCAGAGGCATTATGGAGAAAAAAGCTTATTTTTGAATGAAGAATAAAATTCCTATCCTTAACAATTCTAAGATGAATTAGCAAATATATGTCCACTTTTCTAAGTAAGGACACATGTTTTATTTCAAACAAGCAATATCCATTTGTGGTGTTCCTGTCACATCCATTTAATCTAAACAATTATTTTTTGTCACTTAGTTAAATTAAAATTATAGCAAATAAGAAAAAATGACATTATAATATAGCTTGATTTTTTTTTCTTATCCAATTTAAATGAAGATCCCATACTCACCTGTAATAGTAGGAAGAGTTGTGGTGGTAATTGGTGATGTGGTTGTTGGTAATCTTTTGGGTCTGAATTTATAATGACCAATAAATCCATCAGCAGTTAAACTTAAATCAGACAAAAATTGAATAAGCAACTCATTTTTTCCAGATATAATAGGCCTAAAAGAGAATAATGTTTTTATCATTAATAACTCTGCAGACCATAGTAAATAAATATCCCGTACATATAAATGTTTTGAATGAAACTGTATTTCCATATGGAATATAAAGATTTACTTTGAGAGAAAAATAAACTTCACAATTCCTAAATAAATCTGTCTACAAATCTTACTTTAGCTCTTAGGAAAACAGTGGAAGAAGAGAGAATAAGTGTATCTAAAACTGCTAAAAAGTACTTACGGATCCATATACAAAAAGTGGAAATATATAAAAATGCAAATGTTTAACTTGTGTTTATCATTTAAAACGAGTCCTATAGTTAATTCAGAAATACTCTACTAGTATTTCTGTAGAACATCAAGTACCTCTATCTCTGTGTTAATATACCTATAGTGACTATAAAGCCTTAGTAAGGCCACACCTGGAATACTGCATCCAGTTTTGGTCATTACATTATAAAAAACATGTTGAGACTTCGGAAAAAAGTGCAAAGAAGAGCAACTAAGACAATTAAAGGCCATATGAAGAACGGTTGCAGGATTTGGGTTTGGTTAGTCTAGAGAAAAGAAGGACTTTGGGGGGGGGGGAGACAGACACATGATAGCAGAATTCCAGTATTTGAGAGGTTACTACGAAGAGGAGGGGTCAACTTATTTTTCAAAGCACCAGAGGGCAGGATCAAAAACAGTGAATGGAAACTAATCAAGGCAAAAAGCAATCTGGAAGTAAGGAGAAACTTCCTAACAGTGAAAGCAGTTAACCACTGGAACAGTTTGCGGTCAGAGGTTGTGAATGCTTCATCACTGGAGGCTTTTAGGAAGAGACTGGAAAGTATTTTTCTGAAATGGCATACGGTCTGCTTGAGCAGGTGGTTGGACTAGAAGAACTCCAAGGTCCCTTCCAGCTCTATTCTAATTGATTGACTGATGATCAAGGGAAAATGTAAGTGAAGAGTTGAAGACTGAAATTCACACTTAGACTCATGTAATTGAGTCTAAATTCAGTATCAACTTTCAAACCTGGCACCTTCATTTTCGTATTCCTATGCAGTCAACATAATGTTTAGGACAAGCTCAGTTGGAATAAAGTGTTATAAACAATATTAAGATTGATGGGAGCATCAGGGTGATCAAGGGAGCTGTGGAAGAGAAATAAAGAGGAAAGAACCTGGGCTTAGCCAGGTGTTGAGCAAACTCACTGGTTTCTAATAGGCATAGCCACAGCTAGAATTGTGTGATCTTGGACATTACAGAACTATTCTATACTGGTAGACTGTAAATTGCTAATAAGTTGATCAGTAAGATCACAAAGCCAAGTATGATATCAGCTTAATAACATGTGCACCTCAGCACGTGCAATGGTGATCCTGGATAAGAAATGTTGTGACATCTGTTAGGACCACTAAGGACAGGGTATCAAATCGTATCAATGTGAAAGCTCTTCACTGAGTGACATGGGATAAACAATAAAAATATCTAATGTATTAAAAAAGTACACATGGGCTCGTAATAGCAGAATTTTTGTATCTATCTTTTTGAACACGGAGATCCAGAATTAGGATTTTGGGAGGGAGGTGATCAAGAAAGCATGATAATACCAGCACATTTTCTTCCTGCTGCTTTTGTTGTACATTTATATACATCATGGTGCTTATCTGTTATTTTTAATCTTATTTAACTTGCACATTTACTTTAGACAATTGAAAAATAGCACAGGATTATTTATAATTAACATGAGTCATCAGTATTGTAATGAAACAATACTCTATTGATCACATTTGAAGCCACAGTAACTTTTAAGGAAGAGAAAATCAGCTTTAATGCCTAAATTTGGAAAGCTATTGAATAGATAAGCTCTTTTGAGGCTCTAACAGGCTTTCATTTAAAATATATATATATATATAACTATCCATCACTTTGTTTCATCCCTCTTGTAGCATTTACAAAAAAGTGTTTAGCCAATGAGCTTACTTACGCTGGTGGGCTGTCTCCGCAGTATTTCCCAATTCTCCTGGCATCATTAATCTTGCCACCATTAAACACTGCCACATAGTCATACCTGCAATAATTATCTCGTTCCAGATCAAATTTTTCAAACTTTAATTCTATGACCTGCAAGATAATGAGTGGCTTCGTTAAAAATTTGTTAATTTATTATTAGTATGAAAATCTCTTTGAAACCTACATCATTTTAAGCCATTCTTAAGCCATAAGGATTTTAAGTCTACATTGTGTTACCTTTGTTTTAATCATTTTAATCATAAAATCTGTAGAAAAAAATTGAAACACTTGGTGCAGAATAAAACTACATAGGTCCTGGAATCACTTTCCTGCACAGGCATATATTTAATATGAATTGAATCAAAGTAAATCTGATATGTCATCCCTGGTATGTGTGTTATATAAATAAATGGAAGCTTTTTATAAGTTTGTGGCTATGCTGGAAAATATTCTTTTATCTCAAAGCTATTATTTAGCTTTGTATCCGTCTTTAGTGATTATCTGAATTTCCATTCAAACATAAAAAACTGCGTAAGTTATTTTTAGGCAGGCACATTATATTGGGCAGCAGTAACACAGGAAGATGCCAGAGGCAGATGATTAAGTTAGGGACAATGGTAAAGTTATCAATTGAGTTTGCGCAGGAAAAGGCTATGGTAAACCACTCCTGCATTTTGACCAAGAAAACCACTGGGATACAAAATACAAGCTGACTGACGATACAGTGCCAGATGGTAGGCCCCTCAGGTTAGACAGCACTCAAATGGAGGAAAAGCTAAGGATCTTTCAGAGTACTATTGGCATTTATGAAGTAGCTAGATTAAAGTCTTTAGTTGCTGATGTAGGATAAAAATCTGAAGCTGCAAAGATAGAAATACAGTTGGAATGTGGAATCTAACAAATATATAAATATAGGAAAGTTCAACATGATGAAAGATAAAGTGAAACGACTGCAAACTGGTATCTTAGGCATCAGCTAAATGAGATAAACTGGGGTGGGTCACTTTCAATCAGAGGATTACATTGTTTTTTACTCAGGACATGAAAAACAAATAAGAACCAGTATTGCTTTTACAGTTAGAAACAGTATAGCAAAAACAATACTTGGCTGCAATACAATCATCGACCAAATATCAGAAAGTAACAGAGCATGAAAGGAAGATGTGTTCCTTGAGGACAATATAGATGTAAAAGTCAAAGAGCATAGTGAAAAAAAGAGACTAAAATTAAATATAATAAACAAAATATATCAATAGAAGAGAATAATTGTAGCTCAGGTTTGAATTATGGAGTTCTTGGTGCTCTCTAAGCTTGGTTATTTTTCTTGCATACATTTCATTACCATACTAGGTAATAACATCAACACACTTGAACAAATCAACCCACAGTTCGCACTTGAGAAACAAATGACCAGGCTCAAATTATCCAACACATTATGTGAAGATCCAGTTCTCTGGATCTAATACTGGGAAAGGTGGAAAGAAATAGGCGAAGAGAACAATCAGCAGCAAGGTGGCTAAACTCAGTTACAATTAGTGCATTGTTGGCAAACTTGTTGAAAATGCATTTCAGAAGTTGGAATATTAATCCACATGGATTGGACTTGTTCCCACTACCATTATAATTTAGAGATGAACTCACTGGATGAGCAACATAATTTAAGTGATTGCTATTTGTCAAAGCTACATATGTTCTTCCTGGCTAGATCTCCAATGTTTGGCTTTTTGAAGTGTTCAAGAATTGTGGCTAGGCTGTTACTCCCAGCAAAAAGCAAAAATGGAATTATTATGTTAGGTTTAACAACAAAGATAAAGATAAAGATGTTAGGTTTAATAGTAAAAATAAAATGATTTTGCTGGGATTAACAGCCAAAAATAAAAATTATTATGCTGGGTAGGACAGCAAAAGTAGGGAGGATTATGTTGAGAATAACAGCAAAAATGGAATGTATAAGTTGAATTTAATAACAGAAATAAAGATGATAATGATGAGTTCAACAGTAAAATAAAATGATTATGTTGGAGTTAACAGCTAAGAAATAAAAATGATTATATTGTAAAGTAATGGAGATGATTAAAATGGGAGTAATAGTTAAAATATTTTTAAAATGTTTATAATAATGGTAACGATTTATATTGTTAAAAGATATCCATCTAAGCAAAAAGGAAGAGAAAAATGGAATGACATTTGGTTAGGATCTAAGATTTAAGTAACGGGTTTTTGGGATAATGGCATAATTGATAGAATTTAGAGAAATAACTGTGTAAAATATTAAGTTGTGTTAATTGGAAGTTAAGAATTGTTAGTGATTTGTACTAATTTGTGACCGGATCAATGCTTCGTTTTGGAAAAGATGTGTTTGTGCTTTAAAAAAGAAAAAAAAACATTTTTCAAAAAAAAAAAGAATTGTGGCTAGGCATGTGATGTCAGTTATTGACATCAATATTTTATTACATCCGCATCGTAGAACATTGTAACAGTTACAGTGACCTTATAAACGAAGAACAGATTTACTAATTCATAACAACAATTAAGTTTTGTTAATGCAAGATGCCACATTTTCTAATTGGATAAATAGTAACTTACAGACTATATCAGAAGTTTGGGTCAACCCTTCAAGATAGACTATTATAAGGTTATAGTAACTGAATATGCTTCCTGGTCCCCTCAAGGGAGAGTCAAATCTAAGCCTCTTATTCAAGTTACATTTCTGCTTCAAACTCAAATTTCTTTTATCAAACCATTGTCTTAGTTGTAACTCTTTCTCCTGTTCCCCAAGGTTATTTCTACTGCTTTTTAGAGGCCTTTATTGTTAATTGTACTGGGATAGAAACCACTTAAGAGAAACTATTAATGCGCTAAACCGGGAATGTCAAACTCGCGGCGTCACAGCAGGGTCACATGTATCTGGACTTTTTCCCCCTTCACTAAATCGGGCGGGGGTGGGGCCAGCATGTGACGCATCCAGCCCGAGGGCCGCGAGTTTGACACCCCTGCTCTAAACCATGGGTGTCAACTTTTTGCCTTGCTTGGGCTGCATTGAGTGAAGAGGAATTGTCTTGGGTCACATATAAAATATATAAAATAGTTAATGTGTATAAATAACAAATGTCCATATGTATATGTATGTATGTATGTGTGTGCGTGTATTATAAATAGGAAAGAAATAGACGGAAACTAAAGATGTGTATTTTTTAAAGCTTTTTTAAATTCTGTTATTATTTTTATAAATAACACAAGACAGTAAACATATTCCATATTCCTTCTTCTTCATATTTTCCCCACAATAACAATCCTGACAAGTGAGTTGGACTGAGTGAGAGTGACAGGTCCAAACTTATCCAGTCCGTTTTCATGCCTAAAATGGGATTAGAACTCACAGCTTCCTGCTTTCTAAGCCTGTTGCCTTAACTCTAGATCAGACTAGGCTTTTTTAAAAAAAGAAACACAGCTCACCTGGTTCTTTGGAGCCACAATGTGCCAGGAACAGGTCACCCCTGCTGGGTAATCACGATCAGGCCAGTTAGGAGTTTTAAAAGATCCAGTTGGTTTATCTAGTCGTCCACCACAGTATTGGTCTCCTAAAAATACAAAACACATAGGTAGTATAAAATATTTTCACACAGCAGATTTGCTCAACTCTCAAATGAATTCCATGGCAATCTACATCTAAGCCTATTACATCAGTAAATAATATACTGCAATTACATTATTCTACAATTGGAATTGTAGAAAAGCCACTAAGTGTCAACAAAGCTTCTAGCATCAATCATTATCAATTCATTATTAAATCTTTATATGAGGAGTATGGTTTTTTAATCTATTAATTCGTTAACATTTTTTTGTTAATTGAAGTATACTTTATTATTTTTTTTGTAAAAATTTTTTTTAATTTCAGTTTGTCTCCAAAGTCAAAAATATCAAGAGTGCTAACGGCTACGAAATAAAAAAAGAAAGAAAGAAAAAGTTGAGAAAGCTCCATGCCCCCAACCCTCCCTCCCTGGCCTGGATCAGGTGGACCCCGACCCACCCACCCAAAGGAAACAAGGGAGGGTCAGGGCAGGAAATGCATTTAATCTGTTTCCTCTGTGACCACCTCCGATGTTCATTCACTGGATACCTATGGGGCAACCCTGGAAACAGATAAATACAAACAGGGAGCTTGACAGTTAGAAAAAGGCGATCCCATAAAAGGGGAACAAAAAAATAATAAAAGAAAATAAAGAATACAAAGAAGCAATAATCTTTTCTTTCACTTGTGTCCTAATCTCCCAGTCCTGCTTGCTTGCGTCTTTAGGGAAGCTTGGTTTCCCCTTTTAAAAACTAATAAAAATTGAGAGAACTTGGAATACGTTTGTGATTGCTGTTACTCTGTCTCCCCATAAGCACACTCAGAAAAATATAATTTTGGCAAAACCTTATCTTAGTGCAAATAGACTAATTCTAATATGATTTTTAAATTTTAACATTTCCTTCGTAAATAATAAATTGTTTTAGATATATGTTTTCAGATGGCTGGTAACCAAACCAAATTCTACATGCTCTTGTCCTTAATATTTCTGCCATGAAAATACAGTAAGATCAGAAGATTTCAGCTTTAAAAACTTGAAAAATACCTCTTTCATGTGGCTCTGCTGCAGAATACTTTGCAACAAAGCCATTTCCAGCTGTATTGGCATCTGAAATCATTTGCACCAACATCTTATTACTATTGGCCACAAGAGCGCCAGGCCTGAAAGTGCCACAGAACCGGCCAAGACGCTGCCCATTGACATGGCCATTATATACATCCACAAAGTCATATCGACATAAATTGTCACTTTCCAGGTCTATGAACCTAAAAGAAAGAACAACAACTTTCCCTTCAGGAACCTGTAGAAAAAAAGATACCAGAGCTGAATAACCTTTTTTTTATTAAAACAGCTCTTAAGATATAAAAGCTATTTTTATATTATAAGCATTATCTTGTTATAAAATAGATACCACTTTCTCAAGCCTCCTCATGTAGCAGTCTTTCCAAAAGCTTTGTTTTCTGTAGAAATTTTGTTACCTCCCCTTTCCAATTTACAGAACATTATTCAAGTTTTATTGTGATACTACTACTTAGCAGTGATATTTTGAAATAAAATTGTATTTGGGTTATCTTAAATACTTTACAGAGGAAGCATGGATTTGTGTAGTAAAGAGCACTGCCTTTTATTTTTATTTTTATTTTTTTAAAATTTGATTTATATGCCGCCCTTCTCCGGAGACTCAGGGCGGCTTACAATGCGTTAAGCAATAGTCTTCATACTTTTGTATATTTATACGAAGTCAGCTTATTGCCCCCACAAACTGGGTTCTCAATTTACCTACCTTAGAAAGGATGGAAGGCTGAGTCAACCTTGAGCCTGGTGAGATTCGAACTTACAGTAATTGCAGACAGCTGGTGTTAATCACAATGCTTTTAGTCTGCTGAGCCACCAGGCACATTGGTGGGCCACCAGGCCCAAATAAATATTGATTTATTTAGATTATTATGCCACTTTATTCCCAAATACCACTTCATTCTTTTGCCATATTTTTGCCATGTTAATATAACGTGTGCCCTGAGTCACCAAACTGCACAATCGCAGAATCTTTTGTCCATTAAAACTATGCTTGTAAGGACATGAAAACTATGCCACTGCACTGTTACTGGTATTGTAGTGCTGGGGAAACATTCACATTCTTTACCATATGAATAGAAGAACTGCCCTATTGGCAGGAGACTATAATTCAGTACTGAAATGCAGGCTTTACATTCAGAAATCATCAGTTCTATTACTGTTCAAACAGAAATTGGTTCTTAGATATCTCTGTTTACCTTTGGTATGTCATTGGGAAATGTTGAGATACGACCCTGTGGAAATTAGCACTGCAACCAAATATTTTTACCATCAGGATTTATACAGTACTCCTGTATTAGACACCCCCAATCTTTTAGAGTCAATCAGGAATAAGGAATGTGGAGCGCAAATTGTGTACATTCCTTCAAAAAGGATGCTTGGCCGGGAGGGGGGGGGGGGACCTATCAGCTCACAGTTATAGATAATCCTCAATTTACAACCGTAATGGAACCTTCCCATTCTGGTCATAAATCGTGGCATCATAAAGCAGGCCACTCACATGACCAACCCAATATTTTTTGCACAAAACTGGAAGCAAATGCAGGTTTTCAGCAAAAATGTTATAAAACACAGCTACGTGGCCATGGGACACATCAAATGGCTCAAAGTGCAGTTGCCAAGTGCCTGAAAGGTAGTTATGAGGCCACAGGGAAGCAGCTCAGTTGTTGGAACTTTGGGACTAGGTCATAAGTAATGACAAAGAAGTCTGTCATAACTACCGGTAGGAGCAGTTGCTAAGCATCAATTTGCCAAAACACACTTTACGTGCATGTGCATGCATGCGCACACGATTCCCACTATCCCTCATCTTTGCTTTGTTACTTCGAAACAAATGTTCTTATCTATTGGTATTTGAAGCAAAGCAAGCACTAAGCTACTTTTCTACTTTATAAGAAAGCTTACAAGGCACAAACATTAAAATCAGATGCATTCTTTGAAGTGAAGATGATGCTAGAGGTTGATACCATTCAGCATGCCAATATCTATTTTTAATTTTAAACGATTGCTTTTAAAACCTTAAAGAAGAGAGATGAGAGAGAGAGAGAGCCTCTGTTGTCTATCATGGAACGTACACTGGTGCTTGTGGATAATATGCTAGGGATCTCAGCATGCAAGCACATGCGTGCATGCATGAACACCCACACCCTATTATAGAATCCTTATGAAATTTTCCAGAGTAATTTTTCAGACAAATTTAGTACTATGTATTATGTATTTTCTTAATACTATGTATTAAGAAAAAAAGAGAGCAAGGGCTGAGAAGAGCACCAGAAAAGTTGGTTAGCCAAATCAAGAATTTTATTTTCAACTTGCCTTGCATACTTCAAGCAAAATGAAAGACCTGGGCAATATAAGGAAACAAAATAGGATTAAGGGAATAGAGTAGGTTTTGGCATTACAACAACAAACAGCTAATGCAAGATGATATGCATAAGCCATATTCAAAGCATTACCATTTGTTAATCACGAATCATAGATATACTTTGGATAAATTTAAGGGTAAAATATAATTTAAATTGAACAAATTGCTACACTGAAATGCTTCAAGAAAGACAATAGGTTCCCGGACAGAAAGCTAAAGCTTTCAAGGAAGGCAGAGAAGTGAAGATAACAACAGAGAAAATTAAAAGCAAAGCAAAGCAAAAGCAAATCTTTGGCAAAAGCAAACTGCATGCAAAAATGTGTCCCAAGGAAGCAAAAACATTAGAGGCTTGATGCCAATGGAACTTGGAAGAGTGTCAGACTCTTCTTCTAAGGCAATCAACCTTACAAAACCATGCCTGTCAGCTCCACTAGATAGACCCAATCAGGAAATCTACTGCACGGGGAAACCAAAATCTCACTTTATTGAGATTGGCTGTAAAACAGAATCTTGGAAATCTGTGCTATATCTCCCCGCCTTCTTCTTTCCAGCATATGGCATTTGCCTGAGCTGCTCCTGAATACTATCGTTGCCCAGAACATAAAGAGTATGCCAGCCTGTTTCTGCTTCTTTTGTCCTCTAAAATGACACAGAACGTTGTAGAAAATAGTTGGGCTCCCTGGGCTGGAAGAAATCAAAGAGCCTCTCTGAGAAAGAAAAGGAGTTTTGAAGCGATGGGTGTTTCCCCTTTAAAAGAAACAGACATGACATGATGCTGCAGGAAACATATTGCCTACATTGGGCCTATATCTAGGATATGATGGAGAGATTACCAAATCTATTCAAACTGACCAACAATTATCCTTTTTTAAAAAATCCATCTAGGATGGACAATATTGCCAGAAGAGACCTTGAAAGAATCCTTAGATTTTAGGAGACCCTGGGCAGAAATGTGAAGAAACCAGGAGAACAAATAGCATGCTGCTCAATCTTTCCAACTGAGGAAAAAGAGAAAATACAATTATAATACAAGATAGAAAGAACAAAGAAAAATGCATGAGAAAGCATAAAAACAAACAAGGCTTCTGATTTCCTCTGCAGCAAATAAAATTACAAATTGATCTCTTACTTTATTATAAAAAAGCTCACATTTTTCTTATTACCCATTTTTTCTAATCAGCAAAACCACAAGTCATAACTGTATTTTTGTCTGTTTCATTCAAGAAGTCTAAAATTTCCAGACAACCATAAATGTATATACTGTCCTTTCTTTGACCTAGGACAAGAGTTAATGTATCCAACTCTGTAAGCTCCATCATTTTACCATTCCTCCATTTTGGATAGTGTCAAATCTTTTCACTTGTGAGCAGTGGTGGGTTGCTCCCAGTTCAATCTGGTTCTATATAACCAGTAGTAAAACCGGTGGGGGGCTCCGCCCACCCGCCACAGCGTCATCATGGATGATCTGTGTGTGTACAGAAGCGTGTACGCTCCCGCTGTGAACTGGTAGTAAAGATAAGTGGAACCCACCCCTGCTTGTGAGCATACAATAATTTAACTGCAGTTGTCATATATAAAAACAAAGCCCCACGGCTTTTTCCTAGTACAGTGGTACCTCAGTACTCCTCCTTAATTCGTTCCGGGAGACACAAGTACTAAAAAGGAAAAAACCATGCAACTTAGCACGTGATTCTTTGTTTCATCCAGGCAGCACTTCCTATCTGTCCCTTTTCCTATGTCAGCGACCTTCCCTAGCACAGCCGACTTCCTATCTGCCCTTTATGGCTATCCTCCAACTGCCTTTTGCAGTGCATCAAGTACCAAACAAATGATGAGTACCAGAACATGCTTTATTCAGCATAGTCAACTACTGAAAACTTTGCAGAATATCACTACAAGATTTTAATAAATTATTTAACCGTGAGCTTCCAGAGGGGGGAAAAACATGGACCTGAAGAAAATTGACTCAATGCTCCATAGTTGGAAAGACTATTGTCTATAGTTGGAAAGTGAAGAAACATGATATAAATCTCACAAATCAATGATGATGTTGATGCTATGGCCAATCTTCTCATACAGAAAATCACAATACTCCTTATCTGGCAAAGGCAAGCACAAATGTTTGAAAAGCACCTATTTTTTTCAAAATAGCAATAAGAAAACTTTCATATCAGCCAGGAGTAATCTGGGGTCCACCTTAATTTCTGTAGTAGTTGTAGGGCTGCCTATTCTTAGAAGGATTACTAATTGTCCTAACCTTCACAACCATTTAAAAAATACTGTTCTAAAACAGAGTAGGCAGGAGCAGTCATACCTACCAAGATATGGCTGTTGCATTGCTAATTACTATGGCTGGTTGTCACCTTGTGACTGCTGCTTTTGCCAGTGGTTTATTCAAATATTGAAAATCTACTTGAACAAGAAAGGCTCCCCAGTGAAGGAAGAAGCCCATACAAACAATAGAAAAAAGAGAAACAGATAATGATTTGATTCAACTTTGCAAAGGTGTATAAAGGAATAATGCTAGTACAAAAGTTATGGGTAAGGGTTTTTGAATTAATTAATTAATTAATTAATTAATTAATTAAATTACTTTTTAACATCTTTTCTAAGGAAAAGAAATAGAAAATATTTGGAACACAGGGGTACCTACCAGGAATCAAAAAAGTCAACCTGGTGGCCCCAACCATGGGATAGAAGCTCTATTCTGTTTATGTCTGTTGTAAGGCCTATAAAACATGGTGAGATTTTGAATGCATAATTATGGCCCCTATCTTGACTTTTATGATCCCCTTTGCAGCCACCTGTTTGAACATAAAGGGACAGTAGCACATATAGTAATCCATTTTGAGTTTTGCAGCACTGCAAGGTATATAATCCAAAGGTTTCTTTAAAAAAAAACTTTTTCAGCTACATTCAGCTTTGTTTTTCAATTAGTTACACAGAACAGGAAGAGGAGCAATCATTTCAAGGAATGGAATATTTTGCCAAAAAACTGATCACGACTCACTTTTTCAATGGACAATTTTCATGGATAGTACAGGCTGGCTTACTCACCATATACTGTACAAGATTTATTTTTGTGAGTATGGGTAAGGGTCTATTAATTTTTGTGCTAGTATTTTGTTGACATAAATATTTACTCATACTGCTATCTCAGAAGGAAAAGAAATATTTCCATTCGGCTTAGCAAGTTAAATCATTAGAAACTGAAGTTATTTTTTAGATATTTAATTAAGCTACTCAGAATCTGATTCTGCATTATTCGCATAAAGTGGATAATGTCTCAGTTCATATATCACATTAATGTTTCATATTCTGTATCCTTGATATTAATAATTCTCATCTTTCAACTCCTCTGCTCCAGCTTTGATGTCTCCATATCAGCACATAAATGCCAGTCCTGATAACATTCTTTGTGTGTTTTTTTTTCTTTTATAGGTAATAAATCCTTATGCCACTCAGTCTTCTTAATGGAATTAATTTCACAAATGTATTTTTTAAAAGTTAAAAACAAATAGAATAAAGCTCCATTATTTTCAACCTCTTTTTCACACAACATGTTAGAAAATACTTAATAGATTTTTAGGCTTTTTCTGGTTAAAAATTAAACTCAATTACTTGAGAAGACTTTTCAAAACATATTTGTATGTTATAATAGTAACTGTAATTCAAAACATATTTGTATGTTGTAATTGTAATTGATTCTGCTATTTATACTAAAATTGTCTATTTGAAGACTTGAATATTATTTTTATATTACTCTGACTAGATTGAGTATTCCATTTTTCCGAAATCACTGAGGACTGACAAGAAAGAGAATATTTTAAAACCATTGGTATGTGATGCCTTGTATTTTGCACTCTACAAATTGCTATATAAGAGACAGTAAGAAAAACAGTTTAAGGAGTACTATACTTGTGGATTGTGTCAAGCCTATAATACAATGTGCTGAATGACTGGCTTCTATAGTTAGAAAAAAATATACAAGCGAAATAAAAGACAGAGCACTTGACTGTAATGTACTATCTTGTTATTCAGAGTAACATTCAACTTCACTGTTATGTCAATCAAAGCAATCTTAACCCTATTTAGTATTAAATTCCTACTTCTGCAATTATGAAGTTACATCATTTTATTTATATATTAATTATTAAATTATTGACCACCAATCCTACCATAGGGTAACTTTAAGAGGAGAAATATAGAACAACAATGCAGTAAAAACAATGTAATGTCGTATTTTGAGCAAAGACTGAAAACATACTGAACAGAGTAGATCTACCAAGCAGCATCTTTTGGAACAGCAACTAGAGGTAAGAAAAAAAAGCTACCAAATGCTATAGCAGATTTGCACTAAATTATGTACAGTTTCATGACTAGGAGAAGAGATTCCAGGCAAACAGCCAATGTCTCCCAAAGCCTGTTTCTGGGAATGGAAATGAAAGTTGTCTTAAATTTATAGTAGCAATACAATATTTGTCCCAAGACTAAGAAATGAATCTCTTCACTGGTGGAGAATCAAGCACTGATTAGTTGTCATTCTCTGAATCCTTCTTGCTCCTCTATCAAGATGCTATCTTATAAGACTCATGTCCCAATTCACCATGTAATGTGCCTGGTAGACAGCTTGTTTATATGTGCAACAAATGTATTGAGTGACAATTTGACAAGGCACTCTGGTCTCCATTTTTATATAAGGAGAGAGTAACAGAACTGCTTCAGCCTGCTAGAATGTCATGCGGGATCTCTGAGTCTAAACCATGCTACCATTATTGGTACCAGAATCATTGTGAACAACTCAGCCAAAATTAAGCCTTATGCAGTGGCTTTGCAGAAATCCAGTTCATAGTAACTTTAGAGTAAGGCTCCAATGAGTGTAGTGCTTGTGGTATCATCATATAAAGCACAGAAATAACATAATGTGATTCAACAGGACTTTTTGGGATGTTTGGTGCCCCAAATCTTGTTTGATCTAGGAAAGGCATGCTTCTTCAATCGTGTTTCTGGGTCTCCATATTTTTTTTATTATTATTATGGCCTGATAAAATGCTTTTTTAAGATAAAACCCAATGCATCAAACATTATTCTGAAGGCCCTACATCTTTCAATTAACCAAGAACCAATTTGGTCTAGTGATTAAGGCACCAGGCTAGAAACCAGAAGGCTGTGAATTCTAGTCCCTCCTTAGCCATGAAAGCCAGCTGGATGATCTTGGGCCCGTCTCTTTTTTCAGCCTAAGCTGCCTCATAAGGGGGTTATTGTTGTTGTGGAGAAAATAGAAGGGGGAAATGTTTGCTATCTTGAGTTATTTGTAAAAATACTAAAGGTGAGATATAAAAAAATAAATGTCCTAAGATATGTGCCACAAACTTCGATTTTATGGCAATAGATGTGGCATAAAGCGAAGTTAAACTCTAGAAAAACATTATTTCTTAAAATCTTAAATGTGGAAGATTCTTTTCTTACACAAAAGTAGACATTCATAGAATCACAGGGCTGGAAGGAACCTTGGAAGTCTTCTAGTCCAACAACCTGACCAACTGTTGTCCAATCTTTTCTTGAAAATCTCCAGTGATGGAGCACCCACAATTCTGGGAGGCAAGCTGTTCCACTGATTAATTGTTCTCACCATCAGGAAATTCCTCCTCATTTCCAGGTTGGATCTCCCCCTGATGAGCTTCCACCCACTGGTTCTTATTCTGCTGTTAGGTGCTATGAAGAATAAATCACCCTTTTCCCTGTGACAGCCTATCAAATATTGGAAGATAGCTATCATGTCACCTCTAAGCCTCTCTTTGGGTTAAACATACCTAGTTTCCTGTATTTCATGGAGCTGTCTATGAAGCCCAATTCAAACAAGCATTTTTAAAAGTGTAGTATCTAATAGTAAATGTTTGACAACAACTGTTAATTTTATCAACCTTCACGAACATACTCATTCAGTTTTGTTCTACAATATTATTGTGCTTCCAATCTCATCTTTTTCTTGCAAGTTGTGTATTATACTTTTAAAAAAATGTTAAGGGGGAGCACGTATACATCTTTTTTCATGTGCATTCTTAGCAGAAAAGACATATAATAACCTCTTCCATATAATATCCAGAAATGTAGTCTTCAATCTATTACCTTTCCAATAAAACACGAAAGCTTTTCCTTCTAAGGCATTTATTGCCCTCAGTTTCAAGCATGGCAAAAAAGGAAATTATGGTCTGGGTTCGCATAAACATTAAACTAATTGAATGTGGGATAGTTAGGTTTCAGCACATTGTGGAAATCTTTGCATTTTTAAACATTTTGCGTAAACATGGCCAACACGTTAAGTCATAAATATTTCAAACAGGTTTGGTTTAGACCAAGAGTTCAAAGTGAATTGAAATGAGCAGCTAAGCTTTCATTGTACATAAAAGAACACGACTAGATTCCATCTGCAAGTGATTGAATTTATATTAACATTTGTGAAGAAATATCCAATGTTCTGCTTTTGGTTGCTACATAAGGTATTAAGGTATCGTATTATAGACACTCATTACATAACTGAAACCAACAGTAAGCCTGCATATTATTCTTTGTAGGGGAGGAGTTGTTATATCAAACTTTCTTACTGTGATTTTCCAGGTACACTTGCTGTTTGGAGGGTAGACCCCTGGGAATCCTTCACTTCCAATAAACCCTGATACTCCAGTTAGAACACCACCACATTTAAAAGCCCTAGGAAACAAAGAAGAATTATTTTTGAGATAGTATGATCTAGTCTGGGTAGAACAGGAGGCATCTATTATGCCACTGTCAAAATATATAGAATCTTTGTAAAAAGCATTTAAAAGGTATCTATCTATTTAAAATATAATGCAATTTTGTTGCTTTAAATTGATTATTATGTGCTGTCCAATCTTTTCAACTCTTAGCAACCATAACTGGGAAATAAAAATATATTATTGCTGAGTCATGATTATCTCAACATGCTGTGGTTGTGTGTGCTTGTGAATATGCAGGAAAAAAGCAGACATAGATATTCTTGATGCATCAGATGTTGAATCACTTAATTTCAGGTAAAATGTCCTGTGTCAACAACCACATATTTGCACATATACACACCCTGCCAAAGTGGTTTTGCAGTTGTATATTAGCATTTATTATAAGAAAGTAGTAACTATAATATTATAAATATATATATAGTTGTTTTTTTCAAAATGTTTGGGAGGCATTCCATAACCAATTTGTCTTCTCAAAACATATTTATCCTTGCAAACAATCTTATTCCTCTAACTTCTCACTTTTCTCCCATCTACTCTTTCTTCTCAGACTACAGTACTCTCTTCCTAACCATTCTGTCCTCTCTATACCTTTCTATACTTGCAAACAATTCGTACTTCTACTATGTTCACACATTTTTCCTCAAACTTAATTTTTCCTGTCCTCCCTTCTTCTCAGTCCACTCTCTTCTTCACATATTCATCTGCAATTTGATCCTCATTTTTTTTCAGTATGACCAAACCACCTCACCTTCTTTCATACTGGTTACTTTTATTTTATTCAATGTTTATTCAGTTTGCTTTTAATTTTTGACTTTGTTTCTTATTTTACCAGATACACTTCTCAGCTGCCCCATTCTCACTGCACTCAATTTATCTGTATGCTCCTCCTAAACTACCAAGCTTATATTTTTGCATCATGAAGTTAGCAGTAGCAAACTCTTGTTGCATCACACAAACTCAGTTTTGGCACAACTTGATTGTATGCCATGAATGCAAACAAGGCTATTTTACTCCAAACAAACACTATTCTATGTTAGGATCTCTTGTTAAGGAACTATTGTGGAAGTCAACGTATTGTTGCCCATGTCCCATCAACTAGAGGGCATTGTCTTGACAACAACTCAGGATTGGTGTAAATCAGATGATTTTGTCACTAGATGCTTAACTTAACACCAAGATTAAATGAGTAAGTCTTGCCTTTTGTTCTCGGTCAATGAACATTGGGGTAGATGCCTAGTTTGAAGTTCTGGAGAGCCTTGAATTATTTTATGATGGTAGGACGCAGTTCAGCAGCTGGCAATTCATCTAACATAAATCCACAAATTTCTTATGGGTCAAATCAAGACAAATGACCATATGCACCTGTAATATCTGCACATACTGTATATTGGGGAACAAAAAAACTGATTTTGGCAATATATGTTGCATCAAAGCTTTGCTTGCATCTACCAATTATCCTGCTGAGAATGCTGCTGAACTGAAATAGTGTATTAAATACACGGACAATAACTATATGACCTGTATTTTGATTACTTAATTTTAAATTAAATTAAAATGCAGTATTTGCCTTCGCCCATCATTCAGATTCAGGTGCTTGGCAAACAGAATGTATTTATAACCGTTGCAATATCCTGGGGTCACATTTTAACATCTCTACTGTATGGCATTTCAATATTAATATTAATTTGATCTCTTTTGGTTACTATCTGTCCATTAGCATCCTTAGCATACTAATTTCAGGAAGGAAACTGTTTTGGAACTCAGGGACTTTTGAAAGACTTTGTTTTTCTATGTCTGTTTCCATCTTCATTATCTTTACAGGCATAATGCTGTTTCTTGTCTCTTCTAACAGTTCTATGAAACTTGTTAAGTTCCTTTTTGAGATTTTTGTCTTTCTTGGTTTTGGCTTCTCTTCTCAATAATTTTCAGTTCTGACATCCTGTTTTCTTTTGTCTCTTTCTTCATTTTTTGGCAGTCTCTATTCACATTAATCCTTAATGACTTCTTTAAGTTCATTCCATAATTCCTCTGGTTCTGTGGCAATGAAGTTCAGTAGGATGCTGAGTCATGGTTAAAGAAAAACAGGAATGAGAGTTGTGGAAAGTTAAATTTGGATGATACAATTGACTAGGACCCTGAACAAGAACCATCCTGTGGTGAAGGATATCCAGCATTTTTCTGTCACAGGTTCTTCTCATCGGAGGCATGCCTCTAAAATAATGTCTGTTTTACTACTGCAGCCAACTTGGCACCGAAATGGAAACAGATGAGAAAACACATATAATTGAAGTATACTGAAAGAAAGTCCTGTACTGTCAGGACATCCTGGATTCTGTAAACAGACCCAAGTTGTCATTTGCTATTACTTCCATCTGTCATACAGATGGGAAGACAGATCAGTAGAGACTCTTTTCAAATTGCTAAGTGTGGGGCTTGTATGCCGTTTAGGAAAGCATCAAATTCCAGGAAACGTTTCCCATCAACCATTCTAAAATTAGGGCATCGCTTAGAATTCTACAGTTTGCAGAAAGGAGTTACAGACAGTTCTTGACCTATGACCACAATTGAGCCGAAACTTTGTTGCTAAAACTGAGACAGTTAAGTGAGTTTTGCCACATTTTATGACCTTTCTTGCCACAGTTGTTAAGCAAGTCCCTGCAGTTGTTAAGTTAGTAACAACACTGTCAAGTGAATCTGACTTCCCCTTTTTGCTTGTCATAAGGTCACAGAAGTTGATCCCATGATCACTGCAACCGTCATAAATATGAGTCAGTTGCCAACTGTCTGAATTTTAATCACATGACCATGGAGATTCTGCAATGGTCATAAGTATGAAAAAGGGTCATAAGTAACTTTTTTAGTTGTAACTTCAAACAGTCACTAAATGAATTGTAAGCAGAGGACTACCTGTATTCACACCCTCACCAGCATGTTAACGATGATGCTATTTCAATGCATCATCTTAAAAATAAAAATAACACCAGCCCCGCTAATAAGTCAACTCAGTAATGTCACTAAAACTGTAACCCAGGCTTGCTGAGAAAGAAGGAAACCCAAACATAGCTAGGGGACTAGAATTTGCAGAAATAAATTTTAAACAAGCCCTATGGGGATAATCTCACCACTGGTTTCTAATAAGGGTGGATTTCATTTAGTAACCACAATGTGGTGTAATGGCTAAGGTGTTGGAGCAAGGAGACCCAAGTATCAGTCCATCCCCAGTCACAGAAGCTCACTGTGTGACTTTGGGCCCCCCACATATGGCTTTTATGGGGAAAGAGGAGAAGGAAACATTATGTATGCCAACTTGAACTCCTAAATGAAAAATGAAATATACACTGAATTAAGATCGCTTACTGTCTTTTGAGAAAAAAAAAAGAATGGAATGGAATATTCTCCAAGAGTACATACTGACTGGAACTGAGAAGAAGGATTTACCCAGCAATATTTTTCCCAGGTAGCTCTTATGCATGTCTAACAACATTGGCTTCCACACATATTACAAGGCAAAACTAATTTGTACAATTTAGACAAAAGGATGAACATAGGTTTTCCATACATCTGTGTAAGAGAAATGTAAAGCATCTCTGAAGCTCCTTATTACATTATATGGCCTTCCCCAGGTACATAGCAAATGAACCATCTCTTCAGTCCAATTTGCAACAAATACACATTTGTATATTTAGACAGACTACTATCTCTGCAAATATGTGCTGGAGAATTGCTGATAGCCACAGCATGGCTCTGTGGTTCTACCCACTGTATGATCCAGTTTCCCCTCAATCGCCAGGATGAACATGAAACAAACTGTGATGTTATGCAAGTGTGAATGACCACCCCTTCCCTAGAACAAACACAATAGTCACCCCTTTCAAAATAAATCACTCTTATGAAACTAGACTCAAGAATTCAGGGACACTTAGACACAGCTACACTTTTACCCTAGAAACTCCTTCCCTCTGTGGAAATATCTCGTTATTGTTAGAAGAGAAATATGCACTCTGCACGTGGTTAGAAATACTCTTTTTCATCTTCTCAAATATTTCGTTTTTAAAGCAGAGACCAAACCACCACCACCACCACCAATGCAGTTAAACTTTCAGGGCAGAGAAACTAACTGCACACCCTCTAGGCTGCAAATGTCTTCTGAAACTTGCCCTTGCACGATAAAGGAGTTTTTTTTTCCCCTTTTCTTTTAACTGCACGCCCGGGAGAAACGCGGGATTCATGGAGGAGGCGGAGTGAGTCGTCTCCTCAGGACAGACGAGGTCCTAAGGTGGGGCACAGAAGAAACCACAGGAAAAGTTACGGGCAAGGGAGCTGCGCTAGTACCGTAATCCTTGAGGCACCAACGTCTCCTGTGCACCTCGGACGTTCCAGCCAGGCGGCCAGGAGAGAGGGAGACGCCGGGGCTGCCCTATCTGGCTGAACAATAAGCCCTTGCTGCAACGGGGGAGGAGGGCTAGTCCACATTAAACTCGGGGACGGTGCGGGGCGGAGGGACAAATAAGCAAAACGAAGCCGGCAGGCGAAGCTGGCTTGCATTTCCGCGGGGTGCGGCGGACTTGTAAGGGAGTTTACCTCGGTCTTTGCAGCTGCTGCCGACTGCTGGAGGGCTGAGCGGCCGCCAGAAGCAGGAATCCCAGGGCCAAAGAGCGCGTGGCTGCGGCGGCCGCGTCTTGCATCTTCCTCTCCCGTTTCGACCCTTTCAGCGTGGAGATTCGTTCCAGGTCACCTGTATAAAGTGCCTGCCCCCCCCCTCAAAAAACACTCCGGTGCCCCTTTACCGTGGATATCCCATTTGTTCGCGGAGGCGAGGGGAGGAGAGAAAAGCTCCCGCGTCCTCGTCCTCCTCCTCTTTCCGACCGAGGCGGCGAGCGCGGGGAGGGGGAGCACCCAAGAGATAAAACAGACGCCCCTCAAGCTTTTTACCTTGGTGTAAAGTGGCGGAGGCGCCTTTGAAAAAGTCGCGCCCCGGTTTTTTCTAAGCGTTTCCCAGGCGGAGGGAACCTTCCAATGAAATTGACCGGTGGAACTCGCGCCACCAATTCTGGGAAGATTACAAGTTTAGAAATCCCACCCTCTTCCGGAGATGCCAAATCCCATTTGCCTCAGCGTAGGGTTTAGGGGCCAGAGTCGATGGGAAATGTGGTACAGTTGGATATTTATGGAAATTCTCAATCTTCCAGGTCATGGTTGTCCCAAAGGTGCTTTTTCAAAAGGCAGCTAGACTTTGTTTTTCCTTGAAGACGTTTCGCTTCTCATCCAAGAAGCTTCTTCAGTTCAGAACTGAAAAAACTTTTTTTCAGAAGACTTCTAGCAAAAACAAGTCAAGTTTTTTTTTGAAAAAGCACCTTTGGGATAGTGTAGCTGAAATACTGCAGCTTCTTCCTCCCTAGTTTCACAGGGTTCAATTAGCCTTTCCCAATTTGGTGCTCTCTCCACCCCATATGAGACATCAGTTCTCACAACACTGCACTATGGCAGATTATTATTGCCATGCTAATACCCAGGCACTACAAACTTGAAGATTAAGTCTGGGTTGCTAAAAACTCATTGCTGGGTGGCGGTGGTGGTGAGAAAATGCTATTTGGATTAGGCTTGGATGTGTTGTTGAAATTATCTCCCAAAATTTGAGATTATTAAGAATTAATCAGGAGCAGTGTTGGAAAAGGAAAAAAAAATAATGTACTGTATTCATTCCTAGGTGGCATCCTGACTATTCATAGAATTTGCTAGCCTGTGGTTGGCTCTGACATGCTCACTCATCCAATTTTTTGGCTTGGCATGATGGCACGCTGACCCATATGGCTTGGTGTTCACCACATGCAAAGCTGTCTTTGCCCAGTCTAGGTGTTTGTGAGAAGGATTACCGTAGATGCAATTTCATATGACAGTCAGTTCTTTGCAAGTACAATAATAATAAGTACAATAACTGTTGTGCTTGGAGGATCAAACAGGAGTAATCAAAAGCCCAAAGCATATGCAGAGACCAAACCACATTTGGGGAACCAAATGCAAACTAGTGACATGTAGTTCCTTCATCAATACTGATCTCTCCTATTATACATATGGTTTCACAGTTATGACGTAAGTTCTTAATTATGTTGAATGTACTTCTGAAAGCACACATTTGGGCTTGTTAACATGCCTCCTGTTTCCTATATTTGGGGAATGTTTTTATGTAATATAATATCCATCTTACAGAAAAGTTTTCTTTATACGTTTTTGTAAGTTTCAGTTGGGTTAATAGCAGCTCTTGTTGATGTTTTGATCAACCACCGTTAAGTACAAACATTGTACAAAATAGACCAATTCATAACTTTAATTACAAACAAGCCACTTTTTATTACAAGTTCATAAAAACAAAATCGAGGTTTAACTATATTTGCCCCATAGATACTAGAGCAACTGCAGTTTATGAATGTGAAGTCAATATAAGGATTAACAAAGTGGCAGTCTCCGATTTTATGCAAACCATTTAATTTTTTTTTCTTTTCTGCTTCCTAAATTAGTGTTTTGCCTGCACTAGCCTGCATAAGCACTGCATTTGATCTGCTTTGAACACCTGGAAAATTGATTGGTGTCTTTGAGCTTCTTTTATTTCCCCTTGTTTAATCTCCTTACACTCTCTCTTTAGATACTGAGCTGAATAAACATATTGGTAAAGCAGCCACCACATTTTCCAGACTTACAAAGAGAGTATGGCTTAATATGAAGCTGACAGAACATACAAAGATCCAGGTCTATAGAGCCTGCGTCCTGAGCACACTCTTCTACTGCAGTGAGTCTTGGACCCTCTACGCACGGCAGGAGAGAAAGTTGAACACCTTTCATATGCGCTGTCTCTGACGAATTCTTGGCATCACCTGGCAGGACAAAGTTCCAAATAGCGCAGTCTTGGAACGTGCTAGAATTTCTAGCATGTATACACTATTGAAACAGCGACGTCTACGCTGGCTGGGGCATGTTGTGAGAATGGCTGATGGTCAGATTCCGAAAGATCTCCTGTATGGAGAATTAGTGCAGGGAAAGCACCTCAGAGGGAGACCACAGCTGTAATATAAGGGTATCTGCAAGAAGGACCTAAAGGCCCTGGGAATGGACATTAACAACTGGGAAACCTTGACTTCTGATCATTTAGCTTGGAGGCTAAAGACGCAGCATGGCCTTCTCCAATTCGAAGAGACACTTGTTCGGAGGCTGAAGCAGAGGCAATCCTGGAACCAGCAAAATCTGGGGGCTGGGTAGGGGACAAAATGTATCTGCCCTCAAGTATGGAAGGGATTGCCACTCTCGAATTGGCCTTTTTAGTCACTAGATGCTGTTTTAGGACATCTTTCCAGAGCACGATACCATAGTCTCTTGAGACTGAAGGATGCCAATGAGAATGAATCTCCTTATATTTCTGACTTCCAGGTTCTGTTTAAACTATAATTACCAGCCAGATATATAGTATGTATGTACATATCGGACGTTTGCTTATATGTTTTTGTTCATTTTACCAGTAGAACTCACTGTCCTTGGGATCTGTTTGTACACTTAATATGAAGATTTATCCATCCAAATTGTTCCTGTTGTCTGGGTATCTGGTAGTTCATGAAAGAGTTGGAAAAGACATTCTTCTCTCAAAGTCTTAGTTTAATTGTATGGACACATACTTTATGACTTCAAGAAATGATTCTCAACAACTGGGTTGCATAACACAGTAGGACATAGAAAGAGTTTAGATGGAATGTGTGGTAAATCAACTTTAATTCTTAAATCTTAGTTTAAATAATAAATATAACAACTGTGGCTGTGAATATATGAATGTCCTTTTGTTTTTTGATTGGTGAAGACATCAATCAAGTTCTGAGTGGTGACATGATGGGACCCAATTTGACAATAATTATTGAGAACAGCTAACAGCAGGTGGCAGTATCTGGCAGACTTTCTCTGACCTCAAAAAAGCTAAGAGGGTCAGATCTAGTTAGTCCTTGCATGTGAGTCACCAAGAAATCTCCTAGATGTATGAAAATTGGAAAAAAAATCTGGAAGAAGACAACTCAAAATCAATTATATATTGTTGTCAGTGGTGTTTTTAATTGATTCAAGAAAATTACTAAAATGTAGTTTCACAAAATATTAGAACATATGCATGCATAAATAGTATCAAGAATTATATAACCTAGACTGAGATTTTCTCCATAATTATAAGTTTATACTAAGATCAAAGGAGGTATTTGGTATGAGTCATGATTGGCTTTTCTACCCCCAACCAGTCCTATTTGTGTCATACTCAAAAAAGATTTTTTTTGGCAGCAGCCATACGTGCTAATACTACCTCCAGACTCACAAGTCAGGTGTTAAAGACTGTCTGACCTCCTTGGAATCCTGAGACTAACTAAATCCAAGAAACACTAAAGTCTGGGAAAATTTCTTTATATTAGGACTACATGGATATAGACGTAAAATAATCACTAAATTAAAAGAGATAAAGAGATATAAAACTCCCTTTACTGCCATCTAGGATTTCTCTGAATTTTTGCAATGGCAAAATGGCAAACACAGTGGCTTAAAAAAGCAACCCTATCAGTACTTCCCCTTACATAGCATATTTTCTTTGACAGATCTTCATATTTTCATTACAAGACATTATTATAAAATGCTATCTTTTAATCATATGTTTCAACACATTATGTTTTTTTATAGACTGGTGTTTTAAATTTTGATTTTAAGGTTATATATCCTTTTTTCTTTTTGTGGAAAGTGATTTGTTCATTTTTATTACACAAGTAAGCATTTGAAATTTTAGCCAACATACAAAGTCTTGGTTTGTTATATGTTTAAATAGATTCAATCTTACCAACTTAAATTTAATATTGTGGAAACCCCACATGTGAAAATAAATGCTATTACATTTTTTTCTTACAATGTTTGAAAACAGCTATTTTACACCTGCAAAACAAAAAACCTAGGATGCATTTTACATAATTGTATGACTTACTACAGTGTCACTGTTATACATACTATATACATTTTCAGACACCAATAGACTTATGAATGTGGCTTATTATCCACAAACTATAACTCTATAAAGGCTCACCTTGAATTCCTTCTGACCATACAGTAATTTGTAGAAGCCTTAATTTGATATCCCAGATAATGCTTTTGCTGTACAGATTGCACTTTGCAGACCAAATATGAGGCTGTCTAAACATACTGTATATAGTTATATAATGATAATTATCGGGACAAGTAGTAATATAGATTTTGATATCAAATATATAGTCTACTTATAGTTTATCTGGTCCTAAGCATAATGATGAGAAAAATTACAAAACAGATATTGTTACAACACATGTTCTATCTTTTTATAGTTTTGTTGCAGCATCACATACAAAGGGTAGAGCTTATGTTGCAATCTCACAATGGATGACTGATCACTTGTTTCCCCCCTTCTGTGTTGTGTATGTAGATAAAACTGTTTAAATTTAAAAAATTCCTCTACTATTTTAGTTACTTCAAAATAACATTTTCATTGAACTCACACTGGATAGAAAGACACCAACAGACACAGCAGGCTTTCCATATTCTATAGGTTTTGTATTGCAAAGTGTGATTATTTGTTCCATATGTAAGCAAATGAAATTGAATTTTTGTTTAAATACCTCTTTCTTTTGTGAAACCAATTGGCCAGCATGTGGGGCAACAACAGAATATTTTTGAAGAAGGAACAACCTTAGGGACAGTTGAAGATGAGAATGTTAATGCCTTAGGAGAAACTGAAACAGTATATAATTGTTTAGGTCTTGCAGAAAATGAAATCTTTGTTTGATATGTAATATATATTGACTTAATCTTATGGAGAAGGCTCAGAGAAGTTTCCATCTCTGAAAAACCGATATAGACCTTGGTTCTACAGTTAGCAGTGTGATTTTGGAGGTATTAAATGCTTAAACATCCCAAAGGTGCTTTTTCAAAAGGCAACTGGTTTTTCTTCCTTAAATATCTAGATCAGGCCTGTCAAACTGGTGGCCTGTGAGCCAGATGCGTCACACACAGGCCACGCCCACCCCAGCTCCACAAAGGCAAAAAATGTCACGATACATCATAATACATCATGTGACGCGATCAAGTTTGACACCTGTGATCTAGATCAGGATGTCAAACTGGCGGTGTCATGCACAGGGCATGCCCACCCCAGCTCCATGAAGGTGAAAAATGTGAAATGTTATGTGACGGCAATGTGACGCTGTGAGTTTGACAAATGTGATCTATCTGCTTAACCAGATTCCAATTTTCAGCAGTCAGTATATGTATTATTTGGTATTAACATTACTTTATCATATGAGTAGGATACACTATAACAGCTGCTATACCCTAGGGTTACATACAATAACTTTGTATTTAATTTTCAGATCATATTTTCTCCTGGGGATATTACTGTTACTTTTTCCAGTACCCCCATTATAAAGTGTCTCTACTTCCTTCCTAAACATTTATAATAGCTTTTTTTTACTTGGATTGTTATTCTATTATTAAATTCCCTTGACTATGCTTGTTAAATGAACAACAATAGGAAATTCACAATAATTCTGTTATGAATAGTTTCCAACCTTGAAAACACCTGCTGAGATAACTAATTAAAGACATGACTACAAAGAGCTTACTTTCTTTCAATGAATGTGCTATTAATTCACCATGTTTACTACTTCATTGCATCTGTTCACCCTTTTCACCTTTTTCTTTTTGCTGATTAGTACTTTCATATTAGAAGACATTTGTGATTTGACTGTTTGCGTTGTTTTGGGTTAATGTAGCTTTCCCTTGGAATGTGTTTGCGTCTTTTTATAGGATTGGTTTTAATAAAGTTGCCCACTTAAATTTTTATATTGATGCTTAAATTCCTAAATTCATCAATAGCTCAATAACACAAACAGCTGTTTCTACCTCTAATGTTTGTTCAAGTCTGACCAAATATAGGTGTTATCTGAGTTTCAATACTTACATAGTGATCTTATGCAGTTTATTAGCGAAATACTGTTGAACTCAATGAATCTTACATCAAAGAAGGCATGGTAAGAATACAGAATAACAAGAGTTGGAAGGTTGTACGTCATCTAGTCCAACCCCCTGCACAAGCAGATGATCTTATATCATTTTTGACAAGTGGCTGCCCAGTCTCTTCCTGAAAGCCCCAATGATGAAGCACCACAACTTCTGAAAGCAAGCTGTTCCACTGGCTAATTGATCTCACTGGCAGAAAATTTCTCATTTCTAGGTTGAAGTTCTCTTTGATCAGTTTCCCCCTCCTTTGAGACAATCCCTCAAATATTGAAACACTGCTATCATGAGAAGCCCCGGTCCTTCTCTTTACTGGACTAGCCATTCTTAGTTCTTGCAACCATTCTTTATATGTTTTAGCCTCCAGGCCCCCAGTCATTTTTGTTGCTATTCTCTGCACTCAAGCCTCAATTTCTTTTTTATAATGTAGTGATCAAAACTGGATGCAGCATTCTAGGTGTGGTCTTACTAATTAATATTAAAATATTAATTCCCATATCTGTGGTCATACCTTTTTGCCAGAAGAGAAGGATGGCCTCGTGGGCATATTACAGACCTTATTCATCTTAGACACAGAGGGACTGATCTGGCATGTCTCATCTGAGGATGTTTGCTGAACGAAATAATCTTATAATGCTTTTTGTCGAGTCAAGCCAGGATCTAGTCTGGGAGAAAAGGAACAGAAATAAGATCAAACTTAGGGATTTAGAATGATGGCTTACAACAGTGTTGCTGTTTGCTAAACTTTACAGTGTATAATTACTACAGGAATAGTCATACAGGTGGTCCTCGACCTATGACTGTAATGGAGCCTGCCCATTACTATTTCAAGTAGTGACAAATGTTAAGTGAGACAACTTCCTTAACAACCCTTACCCCCTGCTTTCCCTGATGCCAACTTTTGGACATACGTTTCAGGTTTTCTAGGTTTTTGCTGTCTGACTGCCTTTAGGACCCAGCTTCTACCATGGCCATGTGCTGTAGCCGCTTTTTCTTTAGAACTGATTTTTTTCCCCTTCAGCTCTTAGAGGCAAAAAACTGCAGAAAGATTTGCTTATTTCCTTCCTTTCCTTTAGCTTCAGCCTGATAGTGACTCATTAAGATAAGTAATTTACAGTTTTTGTCACCCTCTTCCCAGGGGAAGTAAATGCAGTAAATTTAGCAATTTAAGTGGTTAAAAGGGATTGAGATTGGAGGGGCAGAGGTGGAGAGTTTAATTTTAGTACCTAATTTGTTTTAGGTACTAGGGGGAGGGATAATTCTGTCCTGCCCAGCTTTGTTTTTTTATTGAAGAAATGTGGGACGCTGGGGAGAAAGGGGGTAAGCAAGAGAAAAGTTTTGGGAAGCTCTCCCTGAAGCTGCCACTTTTGTATGAGGGTGGCTGTCTTCCCAAAGCCTAGCAAGAGCCAGAAGAGATCTGCAGTCTCTCAACAGCCAGTTGAATCAGAATAGAGCTGGAAGGGACCTTGGAGGTCTCTTAGTCCAATGCCCTGCTCAAGCAGGAGATCCTATACCATTTCAGACAAGTGACCGTCCAGTTTCTTCTTAAAAACCTCCAGCGATGAAGCACCCACAATGCCTGAAGGCGGTCCTCCCTGTTAGGAAATTTCTTCTCAATTCCAGGATGCTTCTCTCCTTGTAGGGGCAGAAACAGGAGTGAAATGCTCCCGGTTCGGACCAGATCGTCTGATCTGGTAGCGATAGAGGCAGGTGGTTCAGAAAACCGGTAGCAAAAATCCCTGCCCCCCCCCCATTGCCCAGCTGAGCCGTGCAATCATCAGAGGCTTTTTTTTAATTTTTGAAAGCATTTTTTCTACAACTTCTTCGGCTGAAGAGGTTATAGAAAAAATGCTTTTAAAAGTAAAAACAAAGTCTCTGCTGATCAGGCAGGTCAGTTAGGATCGTCAGAGGCTTAAAAAAAAAAGAAAAAGCCTCTGCCGATCAGGTAAGTCAGCTGCGACTGTCAGAGGCTTTAAAAGCATTTTTTAAACAACCTCTTCAGCCAAAGAGGTTGTAGAAAAATGCTTTTAAAAGTTAAAAATAAATAAATAAATGGCCACGCCCACTCAGTCATATTACCCCTCCCCCCCCACCAAGCCATGCCCACAGAATCGGTAGTAACAAAATTTACATTTCACCACTGGGCAGAAAGCTCAGAAAGCATTTGCCATTTCCACAAGGAGTTGTTGGAATGCTGCAAGTGGCGGCTGTTTCCAGGAGGCATCAGGAGCAGGACTAAGCATGGCAAAATGCTGCCAGGGTGGGAATGGAGAAGAGAGGCAGGGGGGCACTGCATGTTCCTGTGGTCAGTCATAAGAACAAATGACTTTGGGAGCACTGCAGCTGTTGTAATTTTGAAACAGGAACATATATGGTTTTGGGAAGGGGTCTATCATAACTTCGAATGGTCATCAACTGATCTTTTCTATCTCAGGGACTACTCATGTTTCCAGGTGACAAATCAGTATTACTCACAAAGATTCGTTAGATGTAACTTTTATTCCCATTCAAAAATTCCCATTTAGTTCATTCTGGGCTGAATGAATAATCTACAGTGTATCTCTTCCCCACCCCCCTTTTTCATATTAAAATGATACACTGTTTAATATCAAAAAGGCTTTTTTCAAGGGAATGGGGTTTAATCTTGAAGCTATTTCTTTTATTCAAGAGGAAAAATATTTCTCTGTAACTCTAAATGAGAATGGTAGGGCATAAAACAAATGGAAAACAAGTTGATTTTGTTCCAATAAAGGATGGGAATACTAAATACAAAACCAGCCAATTTCTTATTCAAGCTTATTAAGTTAAAGAAAGCATTGTGCCTAACTACTTGGCTCTGCAGCACAGAACAAGTACAAAAAAATCATAAGATGGCATAGAATCAAAAGTTGGAGAATGTAAACTTAATTCCAGTCTAGTAAATAAACAGATACTTTATAATTATCATGAGATTGAAGTCAAAATTCTATTATGAAAATCTGCTGGCTGAAGAATACAAATTTGGCCAAAATCCCATTACATTTTGGAAGACTAGATACACCAATTCCCTTATAAATACATCCCAGATACACCAATAACATAAGTGGAATTGGCAACAGTAATATTTGTGGATAACATACTTACACTTGAAGTACATATTGTAAATCTTTATCACAGCAGAACACAAGAATGGGAAATCAAAGACATTTAAATCCTGTCGGGTACAAAATAAAATACCTTAAGTAACATTTTTAATAATTAGCTTTAAAGTTTTAAAACTAAAGGTCTCAAAATGCTCAGTTCTGTTCTGCATCACATACAAGACAGAGCAAGATAATTACTTAACCAACTACAGCCAATAGGCAGGAACTGAGCCCATTGACAGTAGCATTTCTCTCTTCCTCTTGTCTTGACATCTAACTTTAGGCACACATTTTATGATGGTTTAAATAAACCACAATTGGCGGTTTCATTACAGCAGCCAAAACCATAAATCCTGGTTTCAATCTTCACAGGCTAAGTTGCATACAACATATAAAACCTGAAAGATTTATATACTATATCTCATATTGTGATTTTTCACATAAAGAGTTTTAGATTATCTATCAGTATCACATATAGAGTTTTAGATTATCTATCAAGGCATCTTCACTATTGTATCAGAATAGAAATTTTCTCTCATTTTACAGAAAAGGGTGGTGATTTAAGAAAATTCCTCCAGGGGATAATGTTTCTGCTTTTACAGTCCCTAAAAAGGATGATAGATGTAGATTCATATTAGGCCTTTGCCACCTCAACATCTCTTTAATATATTATCATTGTCGCAAAAAAGAGAGGAGTTGTTCTATACATTAGAAATTCAATAGTGGCGGAACAAATATACGCAGATTCAGAAGGTAGAATTTTGATGGTGGAAATAATTGATAGTAATATGAAAATACTTCTAATAGCAATATATGCGCCAAACAATAATCAAAGTGACTTTTATCGAAAATTGCATATGAAAATAATTTAAATGGAGTATGACAATATATGCATGATGGGTGATTTTAATGGAATAGTAGATGAAAAATTGGATTATAAAACACCAAAAACTGTAAGACATAATAGAAAGACATTACTGAACTCTTTTTTTAAAATGATAGAGGAAACAAATTTGAAAGATGTATGGAGAGACAGAAATGGGAAAAATAGACAAGGTTGGGCGTTACCTGACCCTTGGTCAGCTGGTTTTACAATCCTGCCGATGTTTGTTGCTACCTTAGCTTTTCTAAGCAGGGTCTTGAAGACCTCCGGCCTGAATAAAGTGGAAAAGGCTGGCCTATCTGGACCCAACTCCTCATCTCCTGAGAACTCAGGATCCCCTTGCTCTGCATCTCCTGTTACTGAGTCATCATCACTAACTACTTCTGTCTGAACCTGGGTTACAGATGCAGGGATGGGAGGAGGGGCAGCAAGCGATTGCCCAGCCTGAGGGCCTGTACCCTGAGATCCATGATGCCAACCCGAGGCGATAGCTTTGGCTAAGGCATCTGTAAAAAGGGTTTGAAAATCCAAATGGGGAGGCCAACCTAGCCCTTCCTGTGGGCGGAGACCTGCAGCTGTAGGGGTAAAGGATGCAGAAGGTCCCAGTCTAACAGGGTCAGAAGCCCCTTGGGAAGAATCCTGAAAATCCTCCTGAGCACAAGGAATGGAATCTGGAGAAGCTTGGGGAGGAGCTTGAGAATCTCGAGCTTCTGCAGAATGGTGGCACTCAGAATCCATCTCCCTGACAGGAAGTAGAGCCTCCACCCCCTTTTGAGCTTTCTTTTGAGCTTTTGAGAATTGCTTCTCCAAGGCTTTATGCCTTCTCTGTTCATCCTTATCAGAAGAGGAAGAAGCAGAGTGAGATTTGCTGGAACTGGATTTGGATCTTGAAGAAGAAGACTTAGAAGTCTTTTTGGTTGCCTTTTTAGGCCTAGGCGAAGGAGGCGCCTGTTCTGCATCAGAAGAAAATTCTTGGTCAGATATTCTGTACACAATCCTTTGTCAGGCCCTGCAAAACTGACAGGCAATGACAAAGATTCAGAAATAACTCTCAATACATTACTAAGTTACACCAATCAAAGTAATCAGGTCAAATAAGAATAAGTAAGTAAAGCCTCGTTCCAAATTTTGCTTTGTAATAAAGCACGGGAATCACCATCCCCAAATGGCCGCCAGCTCCTTCAATGGCCTCCCCAAAATGGTGCGAAGCCCAGAAATTTTTGTTCCAATCCAACTCTACTCACGGATGTCAAATCTTCCTCTCTGGAGTCTGGCGATCCAAGCGCAAGGAGTAACAACCCCTTAAAGCGCTGCGAGCCACTTTAAATGTTGCAGAGTGTGACTCGGGGCCCCGAGCAAGTACTCTGTAGCCGCCACGCTAGGGAGGGAGCAAATGGCGGCAGCGGGAATTCCAGCAGACCAGAAAACCCGCTCACACACCTGCGGCCGATAACACAGCCTCCACAGGCTGTCCGGAGGTCTTAGCAATAAAGAAGCCTCCGATCGCTGCAAACAGATTTTTTTTAAAAAAACGGCATGGAAGTCAAGCTGGATCCCCAGCGACTCAACCATGCCCACAGCGGAGAGCCGGCTGCAGCCGCAGCAACAGAAAATTCCTTCGGCTCTTGCGTTCCTTTTCGCTCCCTCCACTTATTCACAAAAACAAGTCTAAACTATCTATATACACTATCTACAAGCTATTTACAAAAAAACTACACACTAACTAAGCTAAAAGGAGAAAAGACTCACAATAAGTGAGCACAGCTAACAACTCACGTCTCTATACCTCAGACTGAGAGAAATAACTGAGCAGCAAAGGAGCCAGGAGGCGTGGTCAGACAAGCAAATTTAAAGAAACACTACACTCTCAGTCTCTATTAACCCAATAGAAGAGAACCCCATCAATGAATTGCTGAGCATCGCTATGGAAAATGCTCCATTCTAATACAAGAAGTTTCATTTTTTTAAAAACTTTGACTAGTCACAACATTTAATCATTCAAACTTTTATTAGCATTCTGGATCAAGGGCCAAGTTTATACGAGATTCTTCCTGATTTCACTAGGGAAGCTCTTGGCTCACAGTACTGCAAAATGCAAAATAAACCATAATACTGCAAAAAAGCAACAAAAGAACAAATATGCAACTGAAACCCAAAAAAGAACTATAACTGTCCTCCCTTTTCTAATAAACTGATGCTCGTTTTAACTGCATAGGAACCCAAGAAACAATCTTACATTAACTTAATAACTGGTCCATTTTTAAAATTTACTACTAATGGACAGCAATTCTCTAGATTTCCAGGCAGGTGTCTTCCACAGTCCATGGATTGTACCTGAAACTCTTTCCATGTAAAGTGAATGAACTTCCAATGACTTGTGAGACAATTCATCTAGTTAAACAAATCAAAATTAGTTTAAAATTAAATTGTTAAATTTGTTATTTTTAAAAAATTTATTGAAAGTACAATTTCCACCATCCTATAATTAAATCCTTAAAATAGATTATCAGATAGACTTAATCAAACTCTAATTTAAAAACAAAACTAAGATAATGTACAAATATCCATACTATGCAATAAAATCAGATGCAGAATTAAGTATGTAACAAAAACTAGAAATGGGAACAATTCAAGCATTAAAAAATTGAATTAGTAAGTACAAGTCTTACTTAAGTTGATGAATGAGTACATTAACTTTGACATTTCTTTCAAAAAAGAAAAAAACTACACATATAACGATTTATTTAATCGTGGTTTTCTGAATAAACCACATATACCTACATTTACATGATATGCTAACCCATGCTCATGTCTCAAATCAGCTTAATCAAGTCACAGCAGAGATATTGGGGGATAGCTGGCTTTGTCTCTCTTAATCATCACCTAGTAACAGTGATTCTATCATAATACCAGAACTATTTCCATTCCATCTGGTTGTTATAAGAACTAAAATGTTTAAAAACAAATTTACATCCTTCTCCATTTCTTTTCTTTTGTACACAGTTTTAGAAGCCAGATTTGAAATTTCAGCTGAATGTAAAATGACCCACCCCCAAAGATTACAAACACACATTCTTGTATGCTGCCAAGTTTCTTGCTTTGCCAACTTGGGTTATTCAAGTCCCACTGAAAACAGTCTTAAAATATTTTCCCTCACCACTATTATGTGGATGTGTATATGTAAGCACTATGTGTATGTGTGAGATACACACACAGCTTGCCAAAATCAATCCATGGTAGAATTTTAAAAAGTATACTGTGAAAATCCATGTCATTTCAAAAATAAATGTCTTCATGGTCTTTGTACTTTGTACATTGCTTTTGACCACTGTCTATTGATGCCCAGAGTATTATGTGGGATTGTAAATCCTTTAAGACCTCAAAATGTGAATGCTTGTAATTGTTGGTTGCCAACATTCCCATAGACTGAGTCATACAGGGGAGATAACTAATAGCTTCTTATTTGCATAGGGCCGTGATGGCGAACCTATGGCACGGGTGCCACAGGTGGCATGCAGAGCCCTCTCTGCAGGTACGCCAGCAGTTGCCCCAGCCCAGCTCCAACGCACATGGTGGACCAGCTGGTCTTTGGGTCTCTGCCACGCATGCAGGGGAGGTGCAGGTTGGTGCTGGAGGCTTTCCATGCCCAAAATGGGGTTCAGGGGGACCTCACGCAGTGTCCCCATGCCTCGTTTTGGCTTCCAGGTTGGTGCAGGAGGCTTTCCAGGTGCAAGCCTCTTGCACCAACCTGGAAGCCAAAAGGGGTGGGGGTGGGGGGCTGGGGCGCATGCGCAGGGGACATGTGCATATACGTGAGGGTGGGGCACGTGCACGGGGTGGGGCACATGCATGAGGGAGGCGCTCGCATTGCATTTTGGTGGTTCAGGCACACACGCATGTGCACGCTTTGGGCACTCGGCACCAAAAAGGTTAACCATCACTGGCATAGGACATCTCATAATTTTTGATACTCACAAATGAAGGCAAATATATGAGTCCCAGGATAATGTTGCAGGATCCAATCTGAGTCGGTCACCAGGACCAAAGGTTTACTCTTCCAAGCTTTCGGGCTCATGCTGGAGCACCTCCTCATGTAATTTCTCTTTCTCCAGAATGTGGAGTATTTTTGATACTGTTAAACGTGGTAGACTTCTGATCTGTTTCTATAAGATAAGGTTTGGAAATAAATTTATCCGTACATAGTTTCATAATCTGTGCTTAAGAAAAGCTTGGTAATTATACTTTTGAGGTATTAGGACAGTCATCACATGCTATAGGATAAAGTGTCATCAATATGCTAACAATACCCAATAATAATTTTAAAAGGTCAGGGCAGTTGTTAAAGGAGGATTATCTGTACAGTATTAGAAAAGGTTACAGTTTAAGCCTAGACACAGGAAGGCAGAAATTCAGTGATCAGTTAAATAGCTCAAAGCTGACCATAGGCTGACCAGTTTATATCTTACATATACCGTATATAAATATTTACATATGCTAAGCCAAAAAAATATTGATTTGACTTAACATATAAAATGAACCCAATCAATTAAGGTCAGTCAACATGACTTAGTATAGGTGTAAAACAGACTACAAGGATGGGTGCAGTTTTATGATTTTTATGTTAAGGATCTTAATGTTATAAGCACCCAGAGTCACATGTGTATGAGTTGAGTGGCCATATAAATCTGTTTAATAACTCTGTAAATAATAAACTAGGCCTTATTTTTTGTTTTGCATAATGTAGGAACCATTCATTCTGGCTTATCATCATACATTATCAAATGAAGTTTTCTCATGATAGCATTATATTCAAACTACAGCAAAAACCCATCTTTTATGTAATGCACAAAGCTGTGAAGATAAAACTAGGAACCTATATATTACTAAAATGTTTTTGAGGAAAATTATGATTACAAATTTAATATTTGTGAAGATCAAAGATATTAGAGAAATGAACTCACCTTTTATCTAAGTAAACTTATTTAAATTAATTAATACAGTTAATTAATTAATTAATTATTATTTTTTTTAGAATACTGTTATGCCTACAGATCTGGGAAGCAGGAGGAAGAGGAGAAGCTTCACAAATTGCAGACTCAGTCCGGCACAGATGACAGAGTTAACCCATTCGTGACTGCTGGCCCCCCGCTCCAGTAGAATACTGTTATGCCTATTGGTATATGTATTTTTTCAAAAAATTATTCCACCTATGTACAATTTTTTTGCCAATCAAGAAATGGCTAATTTCTAATATGAAATACCACCAGGATGGAAAGAACAGATTAAACTACCGGAAGCTTTTTTAAGGAAGTACTGCCAAATGTTAATATGGATCAGTTTATCAAATTAACTAAATAATCATAATAAAAAATAATTTTTCAAATAACCAACAACAAACTAACCAATATGTTCCCCATATTATGCATGGGGTAGGGAGGACAACAGTTTAAATTATGTATTATATGTGTGATGTCTCTTCAACATGGTTTTGGATTTAAAAAAACAACAACCTCTTTTCAGGTTATAACAGACCTTGCTCACTTCTGGTTGTTTTCAACAGAAACAGAAGCAGGCATTATATGTTCTACAATATAAGCTTAAAGGAATACTTTGTTCCAGCAGCATAATTTTAAAAATAATAAAAGAGAATGGGCGTTGGTCTTACCTGATACGCCTCTTCTCTGACTGGCGCCCACGGCAGTCATGCCTGGGTACTGACATGGCTGTAGACCAATAGGACCGAGTCCACTGGAAGTTTCAGCACCGCCCCTTCCTGCTGTATTCCAGTTTTGAGGCGAGGCTGTCCAGCGGACTAGAGTGTCTGTAACAGAAAGCAGAGAGTAAAAGACTTCCCACCCACCGAACCCAGGGACGGCCGGAATGGGTGGGGCTGACTGCCGTGGGCGCCAGTCAGAGAAGAGGCGTATCAGGTAAGACCAACGCCCATTCTCCTACAGGGTGCCCACGGCAGTCATGCCTGGGACATACCAAAGCCTGATGTCTCCTAGGGAGGGAGAGGCCGGACCTGCTGTAGAACTCTCCTGCCAAAGGCCGCGTCCGCCGACGCATAGACGTCCAGACGGTAGTGCCGGATGAAAGGAGACACAGACGACCACGTAGCGGCCCGGCAGATCTCCTCCAGTGGTGCTTGAGTGGACCAGGCAGCAGAGGTGGAGGCGCTCCTGGTTGAATGCGCCGTGATGTTGGATGGCACCTGCAGGGATTGCGATTCATAGGCCAGTGCAATGGTAGCTCTGAGCCACCGCCCTATAGTAACTGAGGAGACACGGGAACCCATAGTCGAAGGCTGGAAGGAAAGAAAAAGAGCTTCTGACCGTCGAAAGGATGCAGTGCGGGCAACATAAATCTTGAGGGCCCGGCAGACGTCTAGCTTGTGCCAGAGGAACTCCTGGCGATGACAGGGAGAAGGGCAGAAGTTTGGAAGCGTGAGCTCCTGTGACCTGTGGAAGATGGTGTTAATCTTCGGGACGAACGCCGGGTCCAGACGAAGAACCACCCTGTCTGTATGAAATATGCAGAGGTCAGAGCGCACGGACAAGGCCGCAAGCTCTGAAATACATCGCGCAGAAGTCACAGCAACAAGGAACGCCACCTTGAACGAGAGAAACTTGAGACCAACTTCCCGCAAGGGTTCGAACGGTGGACCGGTCAGGGCAGATAAGACCTTGTTTAGGTCCCACGATGGAAAACGGTGATCCATAGGAGGGCGGAGATTGGTCGCGCCCCTCAAAAAGGGTTTGATGAGCGGATCATTGGTAATGGACGTGGTTGATGAGCAGGAAAAAATCGATGACAAAGCGGCAATCTGCCGCCTGAGCGTATTAGGAGCGAGACCAGCAGAAAATCCTTGTTGGAGGAAGCCCAGCAAATGAGGAACCGAAGCGTCGGTAGGCGAAATGCCCTTCCCACGACACCAGGAGGAGAACACCCGCCAAGTGGATCCATAAATTCGGAGCGTAGAAGGACGGCGAGCTGCCTGGATGATGGGGATCGCATCCGGAGGAACATGACCCCTGGTTAAGAGGAGCCACTCAGCCGCCATGCGGTCAGTTGGAAGGCCTGAGGATCTGGGTGGAGGAGAGGACCTTGATGAAGGGAGATCCTGTCGTCCGGGATCCTCCAGTGGGGAGCAACCGACAGGGCCAAGAGGTCGGCAAACCAAGGATGCCGAGGCCAGTGTGGAGCCAGTAGGAGGAGCTCGGCCCGCTCCGCCACCATTTTCCGAAGAACCCTGGAGATAATGGGGAGAGGGGGAAAGGCATAGAGAAGAGGTTCGTGAGGCCAGGGACTCAGGAGGGCATCCATCGCTTCCGCTCCCGGAGAAGGGAATCGGGCAAAGAAGCGGGGTAACTGACGGTTGCTGGATGTTGCGAACAGGTCCACAGAGGGACGACCGTACCGAGAACACAGTTCCTCGAACAGGAGAGGATGAAGACTCCACTCGGCTGGATCGATGAGGGAGCGGCTGAGGGAGTCTGCTGTGGAGTTCGCCGATCCCGATATGTGCTCGGCCCGTAGAGATGACAGATGGGTCTCCGCCCAAAGACCCAATTGGAGAGCCTCTCGCATCAGGGACTTGGAGCGAGTCCCGCCCTGACGGTTGACATGGGCCTTGGCCGAGACATTGTCCGTGAGAACGAGGACGTCCCGGCCAAGAACAAGAGGCTTGAAACTGAGGAGGGCCAGATAAATGGCCCTCAATTCCAGGACGTTGATGCTCTGGGTCCGTTCCGTGTCGGACCAGAGACCCTGAGCCAAATGTGAGTCCAGGTGTGCCCCCCAGCCCGAGAGGATGGCATCTGTGATGAGAGTTGTCCAACACTGATTCCCGAACGAAGAGCCCTGGGATACGGCTGATGATGTCCACCAGGTCAGAGAGTCTCGAACCGCCGGAGGCAGGACAATCTTGGATGCCGAAGTGCTGGTCCGACGCCGTTGGTAAGGGAGCAGCAGCCACTGCAGCTCCCTGCTGTGGAGGCGAGACCAGGGCACGATGCCGTAAGCGGAGACCATTTTGCCTAAGAGGCTAGAGAGATCTAATAGAGAGGTGGAGCCCCGCCTGTGTATCTTAGAGGCTAGGTCAGAAAGACTCGACTGGCGCTCCTGTGATAGGAAAACTTGAAGGGTAGAAGAATTAATGATAGCCCCCAGGTGCTGGAGACATGTAGTAGGAGACAGATGGCTTTTGTCCCAGTTAATGGAGAAGCCATGCAGTCACAAAACGGACACCACCCGGTCCAGATCAACCTGGGCCCGGTCTAGGGAACGGGAAAGGATAAGAATATCGTCTAAATAAAAGAGTGTCCGAATAGGAATAGAACTAATGTGGGCGATAAGGGCTGCCATGACCTTAGTAAATACCCTAGGGGCAGAGGAAAGGCCAAAGGGCAGAGCCGCATACTGGAAATGTTGGCCATTGTAGGAAAACCTAAGAAATTTACGGTGGGGAGGGTAAATCGGGATGTGGAGATAGGCTTCCGTTAGGTCAATGGAGGACATAAGGTCCCCTGGCCTAATGCAGAGCAGAATGGTTTGGAGTGACTGCATTTTAAAACGGCGATATTTGACATGCCGATTAAGAGATTTCAAATCAAGGATAGCCCTCCAACCACCCGAGGACTTGGGGACCAGGATAATCGGGAATAGAAACCCCTGCCCCGTTCTGGATAGGGGACAGGCTGAATTGCCCTGATGGCTAGGAGATGTTGAATAGCCTGGTTGACTCTGGTCCTCTTTATAGGATCAAGAGAGACTGGGCAGGGGAGGTAATGGTTAGGAGGGCAGGATTGAAATTCAAGTCTAAGGCCAAATCGTACTGTATCCTTCACCCAAATATCAGATACAGATGAATCCCACTGGTCACAAAATTTGGACAAACGACCCCCAATCATAGAATCAGACAGCTTGTTAGCGGGAACGTCTGAAGGGGCGACCCCTCCCCCCCGAAAAGAGGATTTAGGCGGAAAGCGGGATCCCTGTCTGACCTGGTGTCCAAAGTGCTGGGAAGTTCTGGAAGGAAGGGAGCGGGGAGAGCGGTGCTGAGAGAAGTTGGAGTCGGAGCCCCGAAAGGAGGAAGGATGAAAGGAGCCCTGGGAACGAAAGTCAGAGCGCCGGGTTATGGAAGGAAGGATCTTCCTGTGGTCCTTCATTTCGATCAACAAAGGGTCCAGCGGAGCACTGAATAACCTGTCAGCCAAATAGGGAGATGAGGCCAGCCGCCACTTGTTTCTTGCATCCGCTTGCCAATTCCGGAGCCAAAGGAGACGGCGTGATGTAATAGATGTGCCAATGGCCTTGGCTGAAAATCGAGAGGCAGTGAGGGTGGCATCCGCTGAGAATTCCGTTGCCGCAAGGATCTTAATAATGTCCTGGTGGGAACGGTGGTCTGAGGCAGGAATGCGGTCCTGAAGCTGGCGCAACCACAAAATGGCCGCGCTATTAAAGAAAGATGCCGCTGAAGAGGCTTGGATAGACCAAGCGGAGGCTTGATGGCCCTTGATAAGGGTCCTCTCGGCTTTCTTCTCTTCAGGTCGCAGATAATCCTCCGGAGGCCCCGTTGGAGAAGCCGAAGTGGACAATGCTATGATGGGAGAGTCCACAGTTGGAACCTGCAAGAGGTTGGAAAACTCAGGTGCCAAATTGTAGAACTTCCTATCCAAGTTGTTGGGGATAGGGCCAGTGCTGGGAGAAGACCATTGGCGTTTCAGGACATCTGAAAATAACTTTGGAGCCGGGATAATGTCTGAATGCACCTTGGGCTCCTGGAACAAGGCAGAAGAAGGATCAGTCTGGTCAGATGGATTGACCGAAGAAGGGGTATCGAGCCCTAGGTGGGTAGTTGTCTTAGCCTTGTGAAGGAGGGAGCGAAACATGTGTGGTTTGAAAAGCCCCACAAATGCTGGCTGATCAGGCTCAAGGTCTTCATCCTCAGAAAGGTCCTGCTCAGGCAACTCCCCCTCCTCTGAAAGCGAGTCTTGGCTCACGGAATCATGGTCAAAGACATCAACAGCTGACTCCTCGCGAGAAGAGCGACGATGGGAACTTGTGGCCACCTGTCTGGTATCAGAAGCCGCAACGACTGGCTGACGTTGTTGGATGCCTTGGGCAATCCCCTGGCGGATGGCTTCGGTGATGAGGCCAGCTAGGGATCCCTGCATATCCAGGGACAACTGAGTCGCCTGCAGGAGGTGGCTGGGTTGGGAGGCTGAAGAGCTAGAAGGCCCCCGTATGGTCTGACTGGAGGAAGGCCCCATCTGATCCTGAACTTGGTTCTCCTCTGGGGGGGCCGGGAACACAGAATCCACATCAGCCCCACAGGATGAGTCTCCCTGGATAGACTTGTCCGGGGACAAGGCCCGAGGTGAACAGGCTGAAGCAGCTGGAGTTTGAGATGGCTGGTTCCTTGCTGCTTGAGAACTGGCCCTGTCAAAGGCCTTCTCTATGGCCTTTTGGCGCCTGACTTCGTCCCTGGAAGGGGCAGAGCTTTTGGGGCGGGCTGCGCGATCAGAAGAAGTAGCCCTGACCTTAGAGCTGTGGCTAGTTGAAGGGCCTTCACCAGGGTCGTCGTGATGGTGACGTTTCCCCTTGGCCTTGGAGCGAACCGAAGCGTCAGCCATCTTGAAGCCGAGGGTTTAAAATGGCGCCCAAATGCCTCAGAAGTTAAAATTTGATAGCTCCGTTCCTCGCTAGCCGTCCGGCTTGCGCGCGAGAGATTTGAATTCGGCGCGTAATTCCAGAAGCGCCGATCAGCTGGGATTCGGATAGCCGGGCTCGTAATTTAGCCGAAATTAAGGGGCTATGCGGCCGTCCAGGCGCAAAGGAGCTGAGCGCTAAAAGGGGCGCGAAGGAAAAGGCGCGAATTGGCTTGGTGCCAAGACAGAGGAATCGCTCACCGCGTCCCTTGGAAGATCGCCGGCTCCTGGGGCAATGCAAAAGCGGCGCTGTGCCCGTCAGCTGTGAAGCGGGTCTTCTGGAAACAGCAATCCACGCTCTATCTGGCGAATGGGGGCTGCGACGCGGCGGAGCAAGATAAACGAGCTCGTGCGCGCGCTGAAGGAAAGGAAGCTGCCAGCCAGCAGTCCTAGCCGCTCAGAAAGCCCAGCGATCAAGGCAGGTCTTCCCTCTTCTATTCTAAATAATTAAGGTTTTTTTTTGTTTTTTGTTTTTTTAAGAAATCACTAAAGGGCTAAGGAGAAAATTACAGACCCGACTGTCCAAGTACAGACCGAGTCGAAAAAATTGGAATACAGCAGGAAGGGGCGGTGCTGAAACTTCCAGTGGACTCGGTCCTATTGGTCTACAGCCGTGTCAGTACCCAGGCATGACTGCCGTGGGCGCCCTGTAGGAGAAATGAATTCTTACATGGAAACTGGTCCTTGTTTTGCAATGTTAATACAATTCAGAAGCTAAAAGCTTTAAAAAAAGAACCAAACCAGAAAAACATTCTAGTATAGTCTTTGCCATTTTGGAAATAAAGGTAATAGTATAGCTTTTAAATCTTAGCCTACTTTAGATATATGACAAATAATTTTGTTGTTTTTATTGCTGCAGCCTCCTCCTGCTAAAAAGAACAAAATATTTGGCATTAATATGCAGAATTGAAATAAATTTCTTTAAAAGGTGCTACAGTAAGTAATAATTCCCCAAGCCAAACCCATAATGAGGGTATCATTTTGTTTAATGTAATAATGGCAAAGATCCAACCAAACAGCTCACATTCCTGAATGTACAGCTGGATTCTGTCATCATGGAAAGATTTTAAGTAGACATCAGAAAGAAGGAGGCTGGAACATATCCAATTTGAGAATTATTATCAAGCTGTACAGTTAAGCCATATGTCTTCATTCATTATGGAAGACCCTTTTAAATAATGGGTTCAAACCATTATGAGCCAAATAATTTTATAAATCAATATTTGTTCAACCAAAACATTTTCCTAGAATAAAAGATTGTATTTTGTCCCCTAAAATATACTTCAATTTCGGAAGAGTAAATACATAGGGTAGTTTTGAAAATGGTTGCTTCTCCTTTAACTTCTTTAATAACATATGAGATGAGGGTAATCATTATGGTCTGACTCAAAAGAAAACATCTGAGATGATTCAAACTTTATACAGCAATGGGGAACCTTTCAATAAAGATTGGCTATAGCAACCAAAAAGTAATAAATTTCTCTGATATCCAACTTCAATCTCTTTAAAGTGATAAATTATCATTATTATTTTGGTACCAACACCTACGTTTCTGTTCTTTGCATTAGGAATGTTAGGTCAGCTATTTTGCCTAGCACCAATTCCCTATTTTTTTTGTCTTTGTTTGCATCATGGATTCAAGTTAGTTGCTTGTTTATTCAGTAAAGATAATAAAAGGGGAAGAGATATACCTGGGGGACTAAGGTTTTATTTTCAGGCCCACTGGTGTTTAAATCACTGGTCAAAGGGCTGGCATAAGTATCACCTAAGAGTTCACCTTCAGCTATGAGACATTCATTCAAAACAAAAAGCTGCTATTCTAGTGTGACAATCAGGTAGTAGTTATCATAATTACATAAACTTCAAGGTCAGAGTAGGTGAAGGAATACTCAGGAAATATATTTCCTTGTATTTCTTGGCTAGCATCTTTCTCAGTACTGACTTTCACAGAGGATATATTGACCTGGAACCATTCCCAGAGTATTTGTGGGAGCTTAGAAACATGCTCAACTCCATGTTAATGTGCATATGGAATGCATATTCCAAAGCAGCCATCTCCTTCCTAGCTTTTTCCTAGTCTAAGTTGTGGTTTATATCCTCCCACTGAAGCAAGTTCTCAAGTATTTTATTTGTGGTTAACCCTCATTAATTTCCTCCTAAGTCCTTCTGTAGGGGGTAGGGCTTTGTGTGGGGAAGCGATGAGCAAAGAACGTTAGGCATGTATGCCAAGAGTATATATTCCCAACAGGGTCACCCAAGGCTTAATCATGCAGGTAAAGCAAGCAGACAACAGCAATAATATACGAAGTTGGTGGAGGCCAACAATCACTTTGGTGACAATGGCAAATTAATATTGTATGGGAGAAGGCAATGGTAAGCTACTCCTAGATACACTTAAAATTGACTATGAAGTTACAAAAGTTGGAGATAGCTTCTGCCATTTAGAATTAATCATCAACAATAAAGGGATTAAACAGTGAAGAAGCACACCACAAATCAGTACTTGGTACGCACCCATGAAAGCCTTGGAAAAGATATTCTGATGCCACGATGTATATATACCTACAAAGATCAGAACAGTGCAAGCAATGGAATTTGTTGTGAGACTCTATGGAAGTGAATGTTAGATTTTGAAAAAACAAACGAGGAAGAGCATTGATACTTCTGAACTTCAGTGTTGGAAAAGACATTTAAGAATACTACAGAAAGCCAAGAAAACAAATAAATGGATCATCAGACAAATCAACACCAAGTTCTCACATGATACATAAATAACCAGGCACAACTTACCCTCTCTCTCTAGTAAATCCCCTAAGCTCCTCTGAAGATGTTACCTAGTCTGGTAACGAAACATTAGGAAAGCAACCCACAAGCTCGGAGAACTAACCTTCACCCTCAAAGATGCTAGGAAAGGTGGAAGGAAAGAGCAGGACCACCAACAAGGTGGATGAACTTAGTTACAATAGTGATGAATGCACTGTTGGAAGTCCTGAAAGACCATCTTAGGGACAGATTATCATGGAGAAAATCTATCCATCTTGTTGCTAAATCTTGATACCAACTTAATGGTACATAATCAATCTCACTTATTCCTTTATTATACCTGTACAGTGCATACTTCCAGTCTACAATTGTCAATCAATGAATAAATAATCATAAATGTTAACAGTAAAAAAAAGTGAGTAATATAAGGATGCATAATAATAAACTCTTACAAAGATCACAACAATAATCAAAGTTAGATTAAACACATAGGAAGCAAAACAATTGGCTCATATGGGGAAAAAAGATGAAGGACAGCTATGTTGTAAAACTTTTCTAAAGGTATCAATGGAATGAAGGAAGGGAGGTTCCATTTTTTTTTACCCACTTCCTTTTACCACATTCAGTGCTGGGCAAATGAGTCACATTTGAGATGTACATTGAAGTGAAAAATTATGTAAATAGCTTTGAATGGTAAAAAGCAAATTCAAACAAGAGAAGCAGATCAGAGATAGGTGATTACAGTTGGAAGGGATGTAATCAATAGTTTGTTGGGTGAAAACAGGGAAACTTGAAGTTTCAAATTTGGAAGAAAAATATTGTAAAATATTTATATAACGAAAGAACTTTTAAAACACTTCATTCTTAGTTTTACTTTTCAAAAAATTCTCTTAACAGTAGAAATCAAAGGCATTCAAAAACCCATTCTTCTTAATATTTATGGTTCCGTTTGTTGATGTTACTTTTTCATTGTCCTATATTTAATTTCAGTCAGTGAGAAATTTAACGAGCACTTTTTAAAAGTGTGTCACTTGCCACTGAAAACATATGGGGCTAATAAGAAACCAAAACATGGTTTTATGCTATTTTTCTTAACAATGTTTTGGGAGAAATGAAGACAAATTTGGCTTTCTTAGCTTCCTGTAGCAATACAATAACCACTACAGTCCGAGCCAAAAAAGGCATGTTAAAGATCAGAGAAGAAACTATGTGTATCTGACTTTGAATCAACCTTGACTTTTAAAGATTGCTGAACTAATCCCCAGAGTTACAAGGAATTAATTTCAATTGGACATCAGGAAAAATCTCACAACAGTGGCATCTACTGTTTTAGAAGCATATGAACCTTGCTTTACTTGAGGTGCTTAAGAGTCTGGATAGCCATACACTGCAGATGCTTTATTAGTGGATTCCTGAATTGAACCAGGGATACTAATAATGGATTAATCAACTCTATGGGTCCTTCCAATCCTTTCATCTTGTAATACTGTGATTCTTTTGTACCAAAGGTTATTGATACATGCTGTACGTCTGTGAATTCCACCAATAATTCAGATGCTTGCATTAGCTAGGTCGAGCCACTATTTTCTTCTGCCCATGGAAATAACTTTTCCTGTTTTGTAAAACAGAAATTATATCCTATTACCTATTCTACTAAAGCAGTTAATCATGTAATTAACTAAGGAAAATAATATTACCTGATAATTGCAGATAAATAACTGAATAACCATTATTTTAAAAAGGAGCAACACACTTGAGTTGGCATTTTCTGTATCTAGTTTTCTTTCTGATTCTAGAATGTGATCTAGCATGAGTTCTGAACCCTGAATGATGACTTTCACTGGAATATCTATGTAGATATAATTCTTCTAGGATGACTGGATGATTTACCCTTTCCCACAGTACAGAAATGATAGGTTTATTCAGTCTCATTAAAGAAATTTATGTGTGCAGGGCTGGTATGTTGCTTAAGAACTGGAGACTGCAGCAGCTCCCATCCAAATGTGTCCCCAATCTTCTCTTGGTTGGAGAAACTAGTCATATCATCATAATTTTGATGATATGTAGGGTCAATCACACACAGAAGAACCACTTTATGAAAACAATATTCAAATCTCTAATAAAATCTCTACATTCCATCAGATTCCATACTGTGCTTGGACAGTAGCAAATTCTGAGATTGCAACTTCCAAAATCCTCAAAAGCTCAGGAGGTATTTTTTGGTAGCTCTATGGAATCGCATGCTATTTTATATATAAGTTACAGGTTCAGAAAACAAAAAAATATATTCTAATGATTGTATTATAATTAGGTTTAGAACATTTGTCATTAAGTGATACAGTTAAGTCAACTGTGCCTAATTTTATAACATTTTTTTGCAAAATCATTAAGGAAATTGACTTTGTTGGTCAGAAGCTCCTTGGGAAAATTGCAAACGGCGATCACATTATCCCAGGATGCTGCAATCACTGTAAATACATGCTGGTTGCCAAGCACCCAAATTTTGTTCACAGGGCTCCTGCAGCAATCCCATCAGTGCAGGGATTGGTCTTTTTGTCACTTTTTTTCAATGCCATTGTATCTGAATGGTTGTTAAAACGAATGGTTGTAAATTGACCACCTCTATAGCAACCGGTTGACAAAACTCATTTGCTTTAAAAACTAGGGCTAGCATTTCAAGGAATGTTCTCTGCTTAGACAAACTGAATGTATATGGAAAAAGTTGATGAAGGAAGCTATTGGGTATTTAGTTTCAAGAGCCACGAGAGTAATGTCTTAAACATTAGAAGGGATGGAGTAAAATGATACCCTAATAAGAAAAAAGAGTGGGTGCAATAGTATTTCCACTAAATTGCTGTATGTTTACAAGACAGAAGAATAAAGACAAGTTAAAAATACTATGAATAATTATTTGCCAAATATACCATTTCTAAACCTTACCTAGATGCTGAAATATGTTTGTTGGGTTTTCCCAATCAATCCCGGTGGGGGGGGGGGCTCCCCATAGAATAAGAAATAAAGTAATATGCTGTGACTTTAGAAAAAGGAGCTGCACAACTGCTTCATTGTTGCTTTTTCCTGTTCCTTGGAAAAGTAACTGTGACATAAATGATTGGGATGACAAAAATAAAATAAAATAAAATTGGAGCAATACAATTACAGAGACAGGCAACTGAAGAGACATAGCACGCATAGTTACCTAAATTTGCTTTTACAATGGCTGGAAATAGCTACAATTAAACATGTTTAAATGGACGATGGACAAATTATTGGAGAATATAGAATTTTTATCAGCAGGTACCAATACTGATAACGAAATACTGTCTCCTGAATGAAATCAGAATACCAACTACTAGGAAGCAAATTGTTTATATACTTCCTAAATATTGTAGGATACAAAATATTGAACTAGTTCAATGGTGATCAAACATTTTGATCTCAGGACTCCTTTAAATTCTTAAAAATAATTGAGACATCCCAAACAGCTTTGATTTATGTGGGTTGTATCTATTGATTTTTTCTGAATTAGAAATGAATACTGAGAGATTTAAAAATATTTAATTGATTTTGCAGATCTACTGGAAGAGCTCCTGGGATTCCCAGGAGTTACCAGAACACATTTTGAGAACTGCTGGACTAGATAGATCTATGGCCTGATCCAAGAGGGAGCCAGTCTTAGTTGTAAATAGTTGCTGACAGCCACCCACAATAATGTATTACATAGCAACTTCAATATTGGGTTCAATACCATTAAAGAACATTTCCTTTCCACTATATTAAAAGTTCTAGAATGTTAAAAAGATCAACATAAAGGGATGACTCACAAACACCCACAACAGCAAGCTCAGCTTCAAAGGGTTCAGATTCAGTGTGAGATACCCTTTGTATTAATTCTAATGATGTATTTTTAGGATTTTAAATATAGAATGCTCTATTGCAGTGTTCATTCCAAGTCCACAGATTCAGTTTAAAATGGTACCCATGTTCATAACTAGAATTTATGTACTTTTCCCATTATCACTTAAATCCTAAGTATATTAACTATTCAGAAATAAATTGTCGAAATTAGTGATTTTTTAAAAATAAACAATCTACTGTAAATACTTCGGTACTGTCTGGATTTCTTCCTAGTCTTCCAAATATCTGAGGCACAGAAATAAAAGTGGTCTTTCCATTAGTAACAGAACCAAACACAGGGCATTCCAAGTAAAAATAGCTTTTATCCCACCTTTTATTACTCTACATATATTCACCTGTATTAAGTTACAATATATAACATATCCAAGATAATATGTGTGTTTAATGGAATGGAAATTAAAAACACATTTGCATGACACTACCCAGCTACCCAGAGTTAACTGCACTGTAATTTATGGAATTAGCTCATATCTGGATTCACAAGAATACAGGATAAATTAACCAGATGGGCTCAGTTTACAAAAGATGCTTAGTCCAAAATGCGAGGGGCTACTTTGTGTCACGGTAACCCAAAAACACTGGTTTAGCAAAAAAAAAACAAAAAAAAAAACCCACCAGATCTTCCACTGACTGGGTAAAGAAAACAAGTAGCCCTTTGGGAGTAAGCATTAAGACTCACCACCATGACTTCAACACACTTTCCGAAAAACTTGACTCAGTGCAATATGACTAGACTCTACACTTATGTTTGGTTTAAGGCTCTGACACAGCTAATTGGCCTTTGTGAATATAATTCTGCTTTTATGTAGTGTGATTCTAATGCTTCCCCTACTCTATCAGTTAATTGACAACTTCCCTTGTGCTTCTTGCTCTTAATGTAGTCATTTGTTGGTTGCTTTCATAACTGACACTTCTAACCAAGAGATTCTGGCTTCAACAGAATTCCTACAATTAGGCCTGGGCATGCTTCCAACATGAATTGGAAGGAGTGCTTTGGACCTTATATGACTGTGAGCACAGGGACTCTCTTCTATTTATTATAGCACATGTCTTTTTTCAGGATTTAGCTGAAATAAGACGCTACTTGAATTAATAGAATCATTCAAGTAGAAACCTGAAAGCCTTGGAGTAGGAATGGCATTGGTTGCACTTATGGATAACCTTTAGAAGACTTGAGTCTGGAGTGATCCTTGATCTCTCTTTTGATACAATCAACCATGGTAACATTCTGGACCAACTTTGGGGTTAAGAGTATGATTTGCAGTGATTCTTCTTCCTCCAGGTCTGATTCCAATCAGTGTTGGCAGTGCAGGAAGAGGTTCACCTATTAGGCGTCTTTCTCTCCAGCTCCTGAAAGATGTTAAGGTCTAGATGGGGAAGAACTGTCTTAAACTCAACCTGGGAAAACATTGGATTTGTGTTTTTGGTCTCCCAGAATCCAGTGAATTGTTATCCTTGGCTCTCAGCAGGAACACACTCTCACAAAAAGAAATTGCGTGCAATTTAAGGGATCACTTGGACTTGCAGCTTCTGCTTAAGGAGCAGGTGACAGCCATGGCTGAGGGAACCTTTGCACAAGATTGGTCTGTGCACCATATACCCTTTCATGGACTGGGAGTATTCACTGTCACTTATGCCTTGGTCACCTCTCAGTTGGATTACTACAATGCTCTCTACATGGGGCTGCTCTTGAAAGTAATCCAGAAATTACACCGGTCCGGCATACAGTAGCATATGCAGTTCTGGGTGCTTCACGTTTTGCCCATGTGCACATGCTGCTGCATGAGATGCCGTGGTTTCCATTTGCTTTCTGAGTGCAATTCAAAGAGTTGGTTATTTAGATTTAAAATCTTAAATGGCATAGGTTTTTTGTGGGACTACCTCTTCCTGATGATATCTGCCCATCCTACTGTCCATCTGTCCATCCCAGAATGACCACATTCGAGGTTCAGTCCCTCAAATGTAGTCATCCAATGGGACCTTAGAGATGCACCTTTCCTGTGGTTGCCCTTACTCTTTGTAAAAGCTGCAATTCAGAGGATCCATGACCTATTAGCCTTTTGGGGGCTGTGAAGACTGGGATCTTCATTCAGACTTTGGGCTAGATAGGAGGGAGCTCAGCAAATCTATGAACATGGGGTATTTCTGCAATGTTGGGAAATGTGGTACTTTCATGGGTTGTTCTATTTATTATGTAATATTATTGTGAATTACCCAATATTACCTTGTATTAGATAGGCAGCCATATAAATTTCTAGAACCTAATTAAATAAACCCCTTCATGGATTACTGCCTAGTCGTGGCAAAGGGGCTTGCGTAGCTCAATGAAGCTATGAGCTATGCCGTGCAGGGCCACCCAAGACTGACACGTCATAGCAGAGAGTTCTGACAAAACGTGATCCACTGGAGAAGGAAATGGCAACCCACTCCAGTATCTTTGCCATGAAAACCCCATGGACAGTACCAAAAGGAAAAAAGATATGATGCCGGAAGATGAGCCTCTCAGGTTGGAAGGTGTCCAATATGCTACTGGGGAAGAGCAGAGGGCTAGTACTAGTAGCACCAGAAAGAGTGAAGTGACTGGGCCAAAGCTGAAAGGATGCTCAGCTGTGGATGATCTGATGGTGAAAGGAAAGTCCGATGCTGTAAAGATTTTTTCTCCATAGGAACCTGGAATGTAAGATCCATGAATCAAGGCAAGCTGGATGTGGTCAAACAAGAGATGATAAGACTGAACATCGACATTTTAGGAATCAACGAACTAAAATGGACAGGAATGGGTGAATTTAATTCAGATGACCATCAGGTATACTACTGAGGGGAAGAATCCTTCAGAAGAAATAGAATAGCCTTCATAATCAATAAAAGAGTAGGAAAAGCAATACTGGGATACAATCCCCAAAATGACAGAATGATCTCAGTTCAAATCCAAGGCAAACTATTCAATATCACAGTAATCCAAGTCTATGCCCCAACCACTGGTGCTGAAGAGGATGAAATTGACCGGTTCTATGAAGCCCTACAGCACCTTATAGAATTAACACCAAAAAATGATGTCCTTATCATCATGGGGGATTGGAATGCTAAAGTAGGAAGTCAAAAGATAACCGGAATAACAGGCAAGTTTGGCCTTGGAGTACAAAATGAATCAGGGCACAGGCTGATAGAATTCTGTCAAGATAATACAATCGTCATAGCAAACACTCTTTTCCAACAACCCAAGAGACGACTCTACACATGGACATCATCAGACAGTCAACACAGAAATCAGATTGACTATGTGCTCTGCGGCCAAAGATGGAGAAGCTCTATACAGTCAGTAAAAACAAGACCAGGAGCTGACTGTGGCTCAGATCATGAGCTTCTCATTGCAACATTTAGACTTAAATTGAAGAAAGTAGGGAAAAGCACTAGGCCACTCAGGTATGAACTCAATCATATCCCTGATGAATATACAGTAGAGGTGACAAATAGATTTAAGGAATTAGATCTGATAGACAGAGTGCCTGAAGAACTATGGATGTAGGTTCGCAACATTGTACAAGAGGTAGCAACTAAAACCATCCCAAAGAAAAAGAAAGGCAAGAAAGCAAAATGGTTGTCTGAGGAAGCTTTGCAAATAGCTGAGGAAAGAAGGGAAGCGAAAGGCAAGTGAGAAAGATACACCCAGTTGAATGCAGATTTCCAGAGAATAGCTAGAAGAGATAAGAATACTTTCTTAAATGAACAGTGCAAAGAAATAGAAGAAAACAATAGAATAGGGAGGACCAGAGATCTCTTCAAGAAAATTGGAAATACGAAGGGAATGTTTCATGCAAAGATGGGCATGATAAAGGACCAAAATGGCAGGGATCTAATAGAGGCAGAAGAAGAGGTGGCAAAATTACACAGAAGAACTATACAAGAACGATTTTAACATCCCTGATAACCACAATGGGGTGATCACTGACCTCGAGCCAGACATCCTAGAATGTGAAGTCAAATGGGCCTCAGGAAATCTGAGCAACAACAAAGCTAGTGGAGGAGACAGTATTCCATCTGAGCTATTCAAAATCTTAAAAGACGATGCAGTAAAAGTGCTACACTCAATTTGCCAGCAATTTTGGAAAACTCAACAGTGGCCACAGGATTGGAAAAAGTCAGTTTACATTCCAATTCCAAAGAAAGGCAATGCCAAAGAATGTTCAAACTATCACACCATTGCACTTATTTCATATGCTAGTAAGGTTATGCTTAAAATCCTACAAGCTAGGCTCCAGCAGTATGTGGATTGAGAACTACGAGAAGTACAAGCAGGATTTCGAAGAGGCAGAGGAACTAGAGATCAAATTGCCAACATACGCTGGATCATGGAGAAAGCTAGGGAGTTCCAGAAAAACATCTACTTCTGCTTCATTGACTATGCTAAAGTCTTTGATTGTGTGGATCACAACAAATTGTGGCAAGTTCTTAAAGAGATGGGAGTACCAGACCATCTTATTTGTCTCTTGAGAAACATATACGCGGGTCAAGAAGCAACAGTGAGAACTGGACACGGAACCACTGATTGGTTCAAAATTGGGAAAGGAATCCGGCAAAGCTGTATACTGTCGCCCTGCCTATTTAACTTATACGTGGAGCACATCATGAGAAAGGTGGGGATAGATGAATCAAAAACTGGAATTAAGATTGCCAGGAGAAGTATCAACAACCTCAGATATGCAGATTATACCACTCTAATAGCAGAAAGTGAAGAGGAACTAAAGAGCCTTTTGATGCAGGTGAAGGAGAGTACAAAAGTTGGCTTGAAACTCAACATTAAGAAAACTAAGATCATGGCATCCAGCCCTCTCAATTCCTGGCAAATAGATGGGGAAGAAATGGAAGTTTTATTTTCCTGGGCTCCAAGATCACTGCAGATGGGGACTACAGCCAAGAAATTAAGACGCTTGCTCCTGGGGAGGAAAGCTATGGCAAATCTATACAGCTTACTAGAAAGAAGAGACATCACTCTGCCAACGAAAGTGTGTATAGTCAAGGCTATGGTTTTTCCATTTGCAATGTATGGATGTGAAAGTTGGACCATAAGAAAGGCTGAGCGCCAAAGAATTGAGGCCTTTGAACTATGGTGCTGGAGAAGACTCCTGCGAGTCCCTTGGACTGCAAGGCAATCAAACCAGTCAGTCCTAGAGGAGATCAACCCTGACTGCTCTTTAGAAGGCCAGATCCTGAAGATGAAACTCAAATATTTTGGCCACCTAATGAGAAGGAAGGACTCACTGGAGCCTAATGCTGGGAAAGATTGAGGGCAAAAGAAGAAAGGGACGACAGAGAATGAGGTGGCTGGATGGAGTCACTGAAGCAGTCGGCGTGAGTTTAAATGGACTCCAGAGGATGGTAGAGGACAGGAAGGCCTGGAGGAACGTTGTCCATGTGGTCGTGATGATTCAGACACAACTTCGCAACTAACAATAATAAATTAAATAAAAAGATGCACATGTGTTAATGAAAAATAGAGACATTCTGTGCTCTCATAAGGCTGAAGCACTTCTGAATCTATTTCAAAGTATGCATAATCCTATTGGGTATTAAAGCACTCCTGTCGTCACTGAGGATTGTGTCTTTTCATGTAATGTTTACATAGAAAAAGAATCAGAACAATTAGTTCTAGCGGTTGCTGTGGATTGCGGTTGTTCTAGGGTTGCTGTGGCTGAGTGTACACTCCAGCTGCTAATGCTGCTGCAGCTTTACTTCCTTTTTTTAAAACCAATTAACCAACATTCCTATCTTTCTCAAATGCTTTTAATATATGATTGGTGATGATGAAATTAAAACATTATTCTAGTATTTTGCCTGGCATTAATGGCTCTGCCAGATGTCTGTAATGTTACTCCCTTAGGTTCATAGGAAAATCCAATGTTATCTTTGAAGCACTTCTTGATTTTGATCTATTGGATTCCAAAACAGCAACAAAAGGATCAGTTCCACTCCTTTAGGTTTGTGCATTGAACCACGTAGCTCCTTAGAAAAGAAGACAAGACGCTCAGATGCTTTTGCTTTAGTAGTTCCATCTTCTGACCATATGCTAAACAGTCGATTATCTTGAGAAATCTGTCTACACCTGAATTGCTTGACCACAAATGTATGCCACCGAAAAGCTTTTGTATGCCTCTTAGTGGTCTATTTCTAAGATTTCCCATTCCTGCCATCTGGGATCTAGCCCTCCTTCCAATGTTGACCTTAAAAAAAAAAGAATTTTAATCATGCTTTTGCCCTTTTTTCAGTTACTGTTTTAAACTCTTTAACCAATTTCATTATATACATGATGTACAATGACAATAAAGGCTGTACTATACTACTGTACTCAAGATTTTACTCTGACAGAAAAAGCTTTGTATACATGCACATATTTCACAATAAAAAAAAATCTGTTTATTTCCATTTTGAACAAAAATAATAGATAATAATAGCAAGTGGCAACTTTCCCCAGCTTGGTTCCTCTAAGACATGTTACTCCCAGCCAGCAAAGCTTTTAATATACTGGAAGTTGCTGTCCCAAAATGCCAAGAAAGTCAGCAAATGGGGAAGACTGTCAAACAGACACAAGAGTTGACAGGTCTCCTCTGACAGGTAGGGATTCTGGTTGAATCTTTTGCATGGGGAAATTTCTGTACAACTGCTACATATGTGATTTTTTTTTCAAAATTAGCTAACTCTTATGGATGAATGTTATGAGCAGAGATATAGCAGAGAAATGTAATCTTGTTTATTTCCCCAATCAGCACAAAGAATGTTCAACTGAGTGACCAAGACTGCAGATGATGGACAGTGTGCTGCCTCTTCTTGCTTCTGAACTGGCAACAGCAGATATAAATGCTTGGCCTTTGCTCTTGACTAAGTATTAGAATAACTCTGTTTGCCCATTTACAGCATTATTTGCATTCTAGTTTCATGACTGAACTCAGAACTCAAAGTGTTAAACTTCTTTTCACATTATGTATCATGAGTAACATGGTCTACTAGTAAAATTGTCATGATTCATATTTTATTAAATTTAAAATATTACTTTAAATTTAAAGGTGTAGTTCAGTGGTGATTTAAGTGGCGAGGGGATGGTTCTGTGCGAGCGATGGGTGAGCATGTGCACAAGGGGATCCATTTATGCAAGCTGCAGGCTTGCGTGCCCATCGCTTGGACAAATGGAGATGCGCGCATGTGCTTACCCAACTGCTGCACACGCCAAGTGGAGTTGCATGTGCATGCCCTGCCCGGGGTTGGGCATCCGTTACAGACTATAAATCTTATTTGGCATCTGCTTCTTCTAACTTACCGTACCTCTGTGCAACAGAATATCATATTATTCTGTATGCAAGTCTTGCCAACATATTTACATACCTATAGTCCTGCTTTTTGAATCTAGGTGAAGCATTTTCTGCAATTCTGCATGAAGATTTCTGTTTTTTGACTGAATTCCCCAGATTTTCTGACCTAACGTTGAATAATATCTGTAGCCATAGGATTGCTGTTTACCTATTTCTGTTTTAACCAATAGTTGCAGGGATTAAAACTAAGACCTTCCATTTGGAAACTAAGGTCCAATGGCACTCCAGTGCTCATCTTGCTTTGAACGTATCTTTATGTACTATTAATATTTCTAAGTTCCCTTAGCTAAAGTACAGCCATCATTTTATGTCTGTTGTATTTCGCTGTGGTTTTTCGTTACCCCAGGCCATGTTCATAATTGCTTTTGGAATGTATTTTGAATTGAAACTGCCAGAACAAGGTTTCAAATATATTTATGCTTACTTCCTAGGGATATTTGGTGGTCTCTACTGCCTTAATTGCTACCCTATTGTTATTTATATTCTTACCAAGTTTCTATAATGAGGAACACATATAACAATTTCCATTATCTATTCTATGTAATTTTATACTCTTCATTTTTTTTTAATTTGGAAGAAAATATAATAGTGCTTTACATATCTTACCTGGTAACAGCTAATGCTGCCTATAACTTTCTGGAATCAGTTCAATCCTTTCTTTGAAGTCATAGTCCTGGCCCTTTGGAAGATGGAAAGTTCCACTGCAAAAGTGTTTGGCAGACTAATGTAATAGTAGTATAGAAGCAACAACAAATGGAAATTGAACATAATATAATAAGTATGTCTATTTAAAAAGTCAATCAAATAGGCAAATAATACTTCGATGGGAAAATCTAGATGTGTATTTTTTGAATAAAACACATATAATACTGCATTTCACATGCATCAGCCATGGTGTAAAAAAACTGTTTGAATCCCAGTTTAATTTTGAAAGTGATATACCAATAAATATTAATAATTTTAACCAATAAGTAAATACACAATAATTCTTACCAATGATTCCAAAAGGAAGTTATTTATTTCACAGATTCTATGCAGCATATAAAAAGAGTGTAATTGCAGCATATAAAAGAATGAAAATACAGAATAAACATAATACATGTACCTTAGAATATAGAAATACATAAAAAACACGTGGAAAGTGTGGTTTTCACAGCTTTATGAAAGGCTGAGAAAGGCTGAGCTTCAAAGGAGAAGACTGCAACAGTCTCCTCTGAGGCCCCCGTCGCCTCGGCCCAGATAGCGTGGGGATCCTCAACAGGCTTTTGCCCCCCAAAAAGTGCAAATTAAGCTTTATGAATAATGAAGACTTTATCACAATTCTGACATACTAGCACATCAATGAATTTGGTATGAAAATGTTAATTTAAGAAAGTTAAATTAAAGAAATTTCAGGTGAGATGGGGAAGCTGCAGAGAAGTTATCCTTCCTTCATAAATACTATACTTACATCAGGATCCATTCCTATTTCTTTCCAAGCAATACTGGGAGAAAACAAGCAATACGTGATTGGCTTATTAGTATTAGAGAAATGCAATTCATACCGTACCATAGACTAAATGTACTTTATTGATAAACACTAAACAACTTAGCGTTCTTTTAATGCAAAACGTACTGCTTAGAGAACTCATTAAATTTTAAAGGGAGTCCACATGAAACCCGGTAAAAGCATTAAAGTTTCATTTAACTAGATTAGATTGACTGGAAACTATATCAGACCCACATTAGTATGACATTGTAGACTTTCAGTCAAATGGTTTCCAAGACAACCTGCAAATTAGGTCATATCAAATAAAATGGAAAACTATATTGTCTTCTGTTAGAATAATGGACTTTGCCATTTCCACCCCTCCCCCTTCTTTAACCAAGCATCCTACAGATCTTTTCAGACTGCAACTCTTGAAATTCCCAGCCCGCACAAACAAATGGTTCTGTAGTTCTGCAATTCTTCACTCTAAAATTGGATAAACAACAACTGACAGTCATTGATATTCTAGCAATGTGTCCATAGGAGTTACAAAACTCAAGACAGAAATAGGTCAGAGATGCAGAATATAGGCTCACAAAGATGCATGTACCCATAAAAAGCTTGGGTGCTGCCATTAGAAACATCTGAAAAATTCCAAACTGTAATTTTTAATGAAACTTAAGAGTAATTATAGCAATCAAAATAAAATTGTTGGTCTTAAATGGTTAGCGCTTCCCCATTTTGAAATTGGTATGCAACTTGGGGCTCCTCCTGGAAAGATGGCAGCTGTAGTCAAGAAGGTCTTTGCACTAGTTCATTTTGTGGAAAGTTGTACCCTTTTCTTGACTGAGAAGTCCTTCAGATGATCAGTCTCAACCTAGTCATCTCACAATTAGACCATTGCGGAGTCATCGAATGAGATGTTGGCAAATAAATTTAACAATAAATAAAAATCTTTCCACATGGGGCTGCCCTTGAAAGCCACCTAAAGCTATAGCTGATTCAAAATATAGCAGTGTAGGCAGTAAGGCTTGCTTTTTCTTATGCGCATGTATCACCACTGGTATGGGAACTGCTCTATTGCCAATTAGCTTTCAGCTGAAATTCAAATCGTCACCTATAAAACTCTTCATCCAGCTGTGAGGCTGAATACAATATTAAAAGGTGTCAGAAAACTTATTTTATTTTCTACAAAAGTGTGTGTGTGTGTGTGTGTGTGTGTGTGTGTGTGTGTACACGCACAAATGAAAATTAGAATATCAGACAATATAAAATGTGTTATATAATCATAACAAAATCTTAATTATACTAGGGTTTAAATACCCATTGGAATGGGTTGATTTCAATGACCTTCTGAAATGCAAGAAGGGTAGGAGCAATCACATATCTAGGAACTGGATATTTCTCATTGTGGATATTATCATTGAAAAAGCCATGTTCCTAGTCTAAGCTTCTTCACTTCCCATGGGGGCAGGATCTTTAACAAGCCCTCCCTTGATATGCAGCCTTGACTGGTAGAATCTTATTTGGCAAGGTAGTCTCCAGTATATTGTCTATGGACATTCTCAGTCATCCAGTCATCATAGTTGTCCCAAAGGTGCTTTTTCCAAGAGGCAACTGAATTTTGTTTTTCTTTCCATCAGGACAAAATTCAGCAATCCATCTGCATTTAAAAGACAAAGGCCACACTTTTGAAGACAGAAAAGTCCACATTTTGGACAGAGAGGACCACTGGTTTAAAAGAAGGGTCAAAGAGGCCATCTATGTCAAAATTGAACAACTCTCTCTCAACAGAGACGAAGGGATACAACATCATCTAACTCCAGTCTACAACACAGTTCTTTCAACAGTTCCAAGAAGGCTCCACATCCATTTGCACTACTTAGGTGACCCTGACAACACAAATGAACCTCCAGGTGGCCTCAACAATTATTGAAAAGAATGCAAATGACCAGCTGCCTGCAAGGAGTATAAATCCTTCCATTCCCTACCATCCAGTCAGAGCTGCAGAAGCTTCTTGGATGAAAAGTGAAACGTCTTCAAAGAAAGACAAGGAAGTCCAGTTGCCTCTTGAAAAGGACCTATGGGTTTCCAGTATATTCTACTTCCATGCCATAAAAATAACTGGAATTCTGAATCAATTATGAGCACATTCAGTTGGGTCCAGAAACCTATTGAAGCAACCTAAAAATAGGTGATATTCTCCAAGGCTTTGTTTTCCAAACCATAGAAAAGAATATGTATAGTTCAGGGTTGAAATGTGGAGTCCTTGGTGTCCTCTGAGTTTGTTTTTTTTTCTTGCAAATGTTTATTACCCAACTACTGTAGATAAGGGCATATGGAATATGCATGGGAATAAAAAGCTTCAGAATGCACACAAATGGGAGAAATAGCCTCCAACAAGGAACGATTCTTTCTGCATGAATGCTACGAAAGCATGTCCTGCCTACCAGATACAAACCTCCAATAAACTGCACTGAAGATGTTACCTAGTTCCAAACTATTTTTAAATTGTTTTATTGATTAAATACAATAAAAAGTAAAACAGTGGTAATGCAATAAAAAGTAGACACAAAGATGATTAAAATAAAACAAAATTTAAGAAAAAATCTACATAATACTAATATAAAAATAGTGCAGTTATTATCTAGTTTCATACTAGTAAATCTAATCAACATAGAAGTAAATTGCTTCATCTTTTAAACTTTTGGAAATAAACATTTTTAAAAATAAATAAAGAATGCATCTTCTGAATTCAGTCTTTAATTTCCTAAGTATAATTTTCTTTATGTAGAACATTTGTTTCCTAAAATGACAAATTGCATATTTTAGAATTGTAGTACAGCAATTTATTTACAATTTCAACAACTTCATTTCCTCAAACGTATGTTAACATATGTAGTGACTTGAAACCAGAAAGAAGCTATAGCTGTACATAACCAAATCATTGGCTCATACAAATCCATAATTTCTTACAAGATCAACACAGGAAATCTGGTATTCAACCTTTTAAAAGCATTCTTTCAGGAGGTCAATAAACACAGTACATTTTAAACTGGATTATCTTCCTCATTCAATCAGATTTTATGCTTTTAAAACTTGGACCCATTGATTTTCCAAAACTCAGTCACTCTCTCTTTCTCTCCCTCCATCTCTGTGTATATTATATTAAATCTTAGCCTATTTTTTATTTGTGGTAAATTGAATTTTTATTTTGTTTTAAATATAGAACTATTAAAAACCATAATATTCTAGGTACCTCTGAAGTTATTAAAACCTTTGGGTCATATTGTTTTGTCAATATATGGTTTAATTGTATATTCTGAGAAGCAAATGATTCAGATAAGTTATACTCTTATAACTTATAAGAGTCTTTCAAAATCACTAGCCATTATAAATAATTTAAGATATTATTAAGATATACTTATTTTTTTCTTAACAATTTCTCAATCCATAAGTTACACATAACAGTTATGGGAGTAACTTTCAGTAGTTCCAATACTCATATATAAAGATCACATGTACACACATCACTTAAAAACTCTTTTCAGAAGCAATTTTATTTAGAATTTTTTTCTTTTGTGAAAAATTGCACAGCATTTTTTTACAGTACAGTATTATTAGCAACCAAAACTTTACAGAGAAGAAAACCTTTCAAAAACAAAAATTAGTATTTGCATGCTTTTTATTCAGATTCACGCACAGAAATTTAAAAATAACAGTGATATATAAATATACACTTAACGTAATACCAGATAAAAAGATAAACTTGAGAATCTCAACAGTTCTTTTGAATACTTTCAGCAGCAGAAACCTGTATGGTATTTACTCAATGCAACACAGACCCTCTAAGTATAACGTTCTGTTCAGATACTATATTGCTGACTATCAGGATTCTCATTGAAATGAGAAGATACTGGCATGGTACATATAATATGTTCCTCACTATGACAAGAGGTGGGACAGAAACAGAGCAGACTCCAACATCAAGATTTCAAAGTGATTAAAGAAAAAGATTTCATCACACCAATCAACATACAAGGATACATTCCCTGGCACCAAACTGTGCATTCAGTCTATTCTGGAAAAGGTTGTACTCCCCACCAGAAAAAGTCAATTCACAGCTTGAAAAGTGCTCTTGATCCTACATTGTTTTGCATTTTAGAAAGTACTGGCATCAAGGAAAGCATTTGCACATCTATATTTAGTGCACAAGCTGCAACTATTCCTGAGCAGGATGTGATTTGATAGAAATTAGCCATGGTCTGGCTATTTGACATGTGGTTTATACAAGGCTACCCTTGAAGAAAATCCCAACACTTGCACTGGTACAAAATCTGGCATCCAGTCTGCTAACAGCTGCAGGTTATCAAACTCATATCACACAAATATTGAAAGACTTCTAGTTTTCCTAATTGTTTTTCAGGCTTAGGACTTGCTATCTAAGAGATCGCTTGTCTCATTATGAACCAACCTAATTGCTAAGAATTCAAGGAGAGTGTCCTTGAGGATGCCCCCACTCAGAGGCAGGCTTGGCAGCAGACAAGGAAAGGCACACTGAAATAGCCCACAGAAATACCTTATATTAGTGCGTTACCACTTTCATAAGAGCCACTGTATGAAAGAATTTTGTTCAAGATCAAAAAAGATTTGATCCCATTACAACAGAAACACTTTTCCCTCGAAAGACATTTTTATGTTCAGAGACATTCTATTATTATGTTTATCATTTACAGTACATTAATTAAAATTTTAAGGAATTACTACATTTCAGCTAGACTACTTCTTTTCCATTGCAATACAACCCCTTCTTTAAGAATTATTTTTCATTACTCTAAAATAATGAAATGCATTTAATTCTGAAGTATGATTCTTACCTCTTGATTTTTACTGAAAGGTTTCTAAAGTGCATTTTAAAATTGCTTTGCATTTTTTTTCTTGTTTTGCTAGACACCATTCAGGTGGCTCTTTAGGAAAAAAGTATTAAAGACTACTGTAATAATAAACAAGTATTCAAAATAATGTAAGTTGTTGTAGTTAATAGTAAAAAGTCTCCATTTCGATTTTCCAATCTCAGTAACATAGTGAAACTTAGCTTCTAGGAAAGTTTACATCTTATGCATCTCCCTAAAAATGAATTAAAATAATGTAAGCAAGGAAATAATATGTTCAAGGAGATCTTAAATCCAAGCAGACCATCTCTGTGGTTGTTCATGACCTACGTGATATGTTACTCCCAAATGGTAATGAGAAATGCAAAGCATTGGCACATATTGTATGGATTCTGGGGGAGGTAGAGCATTCATATTTTCCCACACTAGAAAAATAGAGAGTCAATTATAATCTGCATTTTTTTGCCTACTACTATTCTCCAAATTATTAAATTGAAATTATCCTACTTTGGACATAGTATGTTAAGACTCAGTTTTATGGAAAAGGTGCAGTGAAAAAGAAAAGGATGACCAGCAGCAATGTGGATGAATTCAGTTATAATGGCAATGAGTGTACCATTGGAAGACCAAGTTAAGGACAGACCTTCATAAAAAAAAATACATGGTCAACTACGAGTCAAAAATTATTTGATGGCATATTATCCATCCATCCATCCATCCTCCCTCGAGCAAGGCAAATCTTATGCTTGAAATGATAGAGGTCCAAGAGAGGGTTACATCACTTGCACGTTTATCATTTTCACACTGTCTACAGGAGGCTAGCTTTAGGGGAAGAAAAAAAATATAAAAAACTAAACATCTAAAACTAAACTAAAACTAAACAGTTAACTGTTTATGCAAACATCTATGGATTTTTATAAATTCTGAAAAGGAAGATGACATTTGCACACGCATGAATTTTTACTTCTACACAAGAGAGGATAGTCCCCATTAATTTCAGTAGAGAAGGAGAAGAAATTCCCCCTGGGCTCTTATGAACTGAAGCAAAAAAGATCCACACATTTTCTTCTTCAGAAGAGACTGCACTTGCTGCTTCTTCTCTAAATAATACAATTAGCAAGAATAATGTACATAATACCCATGTATAAAACAATTGAACTTAAATTACTATTAAAATGCAAGCTTGGCATAACACCTTGTGATGAAGTCCTGAATACTCTGGATTTCCTCTTACGGCGCCCAATGGAAATCACTGGCTGAAATCCAGGTTGTTAACCTGGCATAAATTCAAATTCTTCTGTGGAGATTGGCTGCAGCACACTTGTCCTTCAAATCTCCCCAGATCTTTTTTTAATATCAGCTTTCAATATTTCAGGATATTTAAAGTTCCCCCATAGTATTTTGTCCTTCTGACCTCAACTGCACTACGTTTCTACCATTCAGAAAAGCTATTTCTAAAAAAAGTGTTGTGTGATCAGTGGTATTTGAATTACTTTCTTGAAAATACCTTTGACTAGAATGAAAGATTTGAAGCTCAGTCACTATGCAATTGTATTTAAAATGGCTTCTTTTAAAATTTTAAATAAATGCTAATTGGTAGCCATTTTCTAAATACTGTAAGAATGTTCAAGGTCATTTTGGGGCATACTTCTCTCTCATTGCCTCTCAATTCAGTATACCACTTTTTCTCTTGACAGAAACCCAAAGCAACTAACTTACACAAATACATTATTTAAAACAATTAAAAAAGCTATACCTTATTCATATTGCACATGGAAGTGTGTCTATCAATCAAAGTTTGAAAAGAAAAAGGAAGCCTCATGTTTTCTGATGATTTTTCTATGCCTTCCTAAGACATTTTATTTAAGATGCCCACTCTTTACATTACACTTAGTAAAATCTACCTAAATGTAAGTATAGGTTTCAGAAGATTCTTTTAAAAAGTTTATCATCAGAGGGCTATAGATCCTCGAATGTGCGATCCTTTCTATGGTTGTCTATGACTCAAATGAATATTTGAGTATTCAGATATATATGCCACATTGTTGTTAAGAGACATTATAATATTAGAAATAAATAACACCTACAGACCAAACTTTTTATTATTTATTTTATACCTCATTCTGGTAACATTTAAACATGTTGTCCAAACTCTGAAAATTGAGAGCTAAACAGCCATTAGTCCTCCAGGAAAAGTTTGTGAGGTGCAGGTAGTCCCATAAATTGAAGTTACTATACTCCTCCTGCAATAGCATCTCTGCTATTCCACTTCCATTTTTTATTTTATGTTATATGAAATCTTGTTTCAAATTTGAAAACTTTTTGCATGATGTAACAAACCATGGTTAGATCACAATGCATTTTTAATGCTGTTAGCACACATTTTAAAAACTAAAAATGCCAATAGGCCACTCATTACAATTGTTTATAAATGTCAGCTATGTTTTCCAACGTAGCTGACATTTATAAATGTCAGTTATGATCAATATTTCTGAATAACTTATGTATGACTATATAACTGCTGAGCACAAAACTGAAACCAAAATTTCTGGAACTCCTTATTTTTAATGCTATGTTCCCACCATCTAGGTATAAGCTATAAGGTACATTTCTTGGCAAATACTACATGCATGAAAGTCATAAAGCAATGCAGGTAATACCTATATGATGTTCACTAGTTTTGTCACCTTAGCAGAACATTTTTACACTGAAACTGTACTAATATGAATATAAAAATGAAACGTTTTCTCCTAAATAGATGTTAATGATTCCCGTTAATCTTTGGATTGTGGCTAACTGAACAAAGAAGGATGAGATGAAGATGCCTCTCTAAAAATACAGCTATGCATAATGGGATGGTACCTATGACCCAAAGACTCCATGAAGTTCCAGCAACAGCCTGGGATGAACTGCATACAAACTACCCTATCCTCTCTGCAAAAAGCCCCGAGTTAGTGAGCTGTCTGGGCTGTAGGCTACACTTAAAATTTTGGGGAAACTTCAGGACTACAATAAAGAGAATAATGATACAAAATAGTTGAGTATCACTAAACATAGCTGTAAAAAATGTTGCTAAACCTCTCAAATAGCCATCTGGAAAGTGTTATCTCAACCTTGCCACCTTAAGATTTGTGGACTTCAACTCCCAGAATTCCCCAGAAATATTAAGAAATACTGACTTGAACAAATAGAAACCAAGCAAGAATTTTGGTTTCCACATTATAATTTGTCTTTATTTTTGTCCATGATGATGAATAATTATCATTAAGTAACAAATTAGTCTGTTAATACTCTTTGCATGTCTCTTAGCAGACTAAAAAGAAGCATTTGCTTCAACAGAGAAATCCTACAATGAAGTATATAAGGTTTTAAGTAATTAATGTTTTTTTAAATTAAGATGATAAATCTAAATGCAATTATTAGTTTCTGATACATCCAGTAAATCATAAAAACTTTAAGTGAAAGTCATAACTAGGTATGGGATTATTAGCATGCTTCAGCAAGAAGCAATAATATGTTGTGTGCAAATCAAATTTCTGAGCAAAATCTGTAAGTGTGAAAGTGGAAGAATAAAATCAACAGCTTTAATGATAACTAGCACCAACTCACCATCATAAACTTTTATCTGTAATTGAACTATAAATAGAGGACATCACATGGTCCAAAGATCAAATGTATTTTTACTGTTCACTACAATCTCACTCTGCTTTGCAGTATGTCCCTTACAGAGCATGAAAAACTAAAAGCTCTTTTTAAATTTAGATTATATACAGAACTCAGTTCTCCCCCAAAAAAACAAAAAGACCATTAACTCTGGGCCTTTTCCATTTTATCCTGCCTTTCTTAATTGTCAAATGGTTGCTTGAAATTTTATCTTCCAAATAAATATTTCAAATAAATTAATACAAATAATTTCAAGACCAGCTCAGTCATTTCTGGCACATGATTACAATTATTATTATTTGGGCTGTATTATACTCCGAATAATATTTAGATGAAGTATGCCTCAGATATACAAGATCACCACATTTAAAAAATCTTTTAGAAATCAAGAAAAACATTGCAAAAACTTACAGGCACACATTGCAATTTGGACACTGGGCAAAATTAGTCTCAAGACAAACTAAACATAGATACAACTCACACACTATATGAATTGCTCAAATAAGCGCTAACTTCTCTGCATGTTCAGGAGAACTGCAAAAAAACGGCATAAAGTTGTTTGATATATGTGTAATGTTTAATCATGGTTGGTATAAATCATTATAACTTAAACCATAGTTTTGCCTTTTTATTTGGAGTTAGCTATATTTGCCTTATCTTACCAGTTTTCTATCTTAAGGGAATTATTCTTAAGGGAAAGTGCTACCTACTTTATATTCTACTTATTATTTTTACTGTGATTATTATTTACGGTTGTTGGCTTGACTGATATAAAACACTTATGGATAAAATAGATCTGCAAAATACATTTGTATATAGGATAATCTCTCTAGGCTGGTATAGCTCTTTGTATGCAATTGGTCTGTGAAGATATACTGTAATTTCTCAATTCAATGGATGAGAATCTGTTACTGAAGAATAATCAGTATTTCGCCACTAGAACATCAAAATGCACATTTATTATGCCTTTATAGTGAAATGCATTGTTCTAATGCAGTATTGGAATTATAGATCCTATATAAAAAAGAAATGATTTTAGAGCCTTAAAATCTGTTTTGAATACTGACATAATGTCTGGTCAAAAATAAAATCAGCTGTTTATTACAAAATACAATAGACTATAGTGCTCTAGCCTTCTTCATTTGGAAACTGGCAATCTATATCCACAAAACCAGTATGAAATTGTAAACCAGAATCTTAAAACACACACAAACACACATACACATACGCACACAGACACACATACAAACATCAAGACTCCTGAGCAGGGTTGTCAAACTCCCGACCTGTAGGCTGGGTACGTTATGCACTGACCATGCCCACACCCGTTTTAGTGGATGAGAAAAAAGTCCCAATACGTCACATGATGCTACCGTGACGATGTGAGTTTGACATCCCTGCTCTTGAGGATCATGAACTGCAATACAAAGAATTAGGAAAAAACAGATAAACTGAGAAATGATATGAAAGAAATAAAGGAATAAAGTATCGTTTTTCTTTAACTGCATTAATGCCAAAATGTCTATTTTCAAGACTGTTGCTATACTTGTATTTACTTGAGAAGTATTTTATTAACCTAAGTCATAAAACATGACAATTCTATTACAGTATAACTACAGATAGTCCTCGACTTACAACAGTTTGTTTAGTGACCATTCAAAGTTACAACAGCATGAAAAAAGGGACTTGTGACCATTTTTCAGTTACGACCTTTGCAGCATCCCCATGATCATGTGATCAAAATTCAGATGCTTGGCAACTGGTTCATATTTATGACCGTTGCTGTGTCTCCAAGGTCACGTGATCACCTTTTGCAACCTTCTTACAAGCAAAGTCAATGGGGAAGCCAGATTCACTTAACAACCGGGTAACTTATCAGCTGCAGTGACTCACTTAACAACTGAGGCAAGAAAGGTCATAAAATGGGACAAAACTCACTTAATAATTGTCTCACTTAACAACAGAAGTTTTGGGGTCAATTATTGTCATAAGTCAAGGGCTACCTTAAATAGGCACCATTTCATCATAGGTATGAATAAGTTTTAACACAACTATATGCATAATTGCAAAACAAAAATAATTGTTGGGCCCAAAGGTCTAAATGGTACGCAAAATATACTATACAGTTTTCAGGTTTTAATGCTGCAATTTTTAAAATATCAGCTGTACAAAATTTGTACACAATTGTACAACACTGAGTTGTTTTAGTTACAAGCTGTCCTCGACTTACAACAGTTCATTCAGTGATTGTTCAAAGTTACAACGGCACTGAAAAAACTGATTTATGACCATTTTTCAGAGTTACAAATTTGTAGCCTCCCCATGATCATGTGATCAAAATGCAGATGTTTGGCAACTGGTTGACCTTTGCAATCTTTTGACAAGCAAAGTCAATGGGGAAGTTGGATTCATTTATCAACTGGGTTACTAATTTATCAACTGCAGTGATTCACTTAACAATTGTGGCAAGAAAGGATGTAAAATGGGGCAGAACTCACTTAACATAAATTTTGGGTTCATTTGTGGTTGTAAGTCGAGGACTATCTCTATATGGCAAAAAGTTCCTGTTTGTAAAAAAGGGGGGGGGGCTATGTTCATCTTCTGCAAAAAGGGAAATGCCCATTTTAGACAAGGGACCATTTCTTCCCCCAAAAGCCCTGGATTATCAGCCTGTGTTGCATTGTAGACAATGTCCCAATATCAAGTAGCCAATAAACTGGACAACAAATAACACATTGCCACAATATTAAGAACAATGGGCAGCCTGCATATTCCCCAGATACCTCATCTGATCAAAGAAGCACACGGAGGATGGGGGGAAATACAAAGTTCAAAAATTAGGCCAGGTTACTATAGCAATACATTCTGTAATTTAAACTTTAAAGGACGACCATTTTATAATGAATGAATTAAATGTTGCAATTAATAGATTAGAACAACCTTTGCAGGATAAAGAAGGAATGTTTGATACCTAAAATCTTGAAAACAAAAAGGTCAGCAACAAAAAGCAATCATCCCCAGGATCTACACAAATTTAAATGCAATCTGAGTTATTATATCCAAACCCTCCTATTAGGCAGAGTGAAGCAGCTGCCTCAAAAAGCAGATCCTTGGTGTCCTGAAAGAATGGCAAGTGGTTAATTAGTCAGTGTTATCACTATATTTCTACAATGGTTATAGGTGCTGAGGAATTTTCTGAATATCATGGAGAGCGTGTAGTTCAAAAGTAAATGGGACCAAACCAAAAAATAATATTAATTGAAGATTAAAAAATAAGGTTGGTGTAGTGTTTAAGATGCTAGTCTGGAAACCAAGAGCATCAGGCCTACCATAGGCATGAAAAATTGGCTATGTGACTTTAAACCATTCACTCTCAGCCCAACCTACATAACAGGGTAGTTGTTGTGGGGGTAAACAGCGGAAGGAGGAGTATTAGGTACATTTGTTGCTTTGAGTTATTTATAAAATTAATAAAGGCGGGATAAAAATCTAAAAAAAACCTGCTGGTATAAATTTACAGGGAGAATGATTGATTTCCAAGTTACGACTTTGGAGGACCACATACAAACTAGAAACTGCAAATTAGAGTGACATGTTTTATACCTATTATATATATCTCAATCAATCAAATCAGGACTTTGCACATATGATGAAGAAATGTTTTAGAATTTGAAAACACAAGCCATAATAAGTCTAATGAGTTTTTTTTAATGGCTGTTCTTCAAATACTACCATTTTGATTTTTTTTTCTGTATGCAACCAAGTTTTGTCATAACTTTTACTAATGAATTACACATCAAAATCTATAAATTTTTATATTTTAGATGTAATCCTGAGATAATAATTGCCACCAATAAGAAAATACATTCCTTTTCTTAAAAGACATGGAAGCTATCCTGGGTTCATCTATTACTTATAATATTCTCCAGAAACCTCAAATTTTGTCTACAATTTGCATCGAATTTGCTGCTGTCATAAACCAGCATAACAGAGATGAGGCCAACTGTCACTATTGATTGTTGTAAATACTCTTTCAGATCAAATTTAATTCACTCCTTTGTTTAGAAGAAACAATTCCAGTATAACTGACCATATAAACAAATTAGGAAAGCTTCTTAAACTTGCTGTGCATAGGCCTATATTGAAGATAACAGAATATTCCTACCCTGGTTCTAATGTACAAACTAATTATTAGATTTATACATCATACTAGGGCTGATTAACCATGGTTTGTTGAATGGAGTCATAGATTATGGTCACCTAAGCCAAAACCATGCAACCGAATTATGGCTAAATCCTGTCACTATATTTGTTCTAAAGATGACATTGTAGTTCTTTGTTCTGTTTAAATGGTCAGCAACAAACCAGCCGGATATATAGCAATCAAAGCATCTTACAAAAGCAGCCTTATGCAAGAATCAGAGAAGATATATCACAAGTAAACTTTCTTCTCACTGTACGGCCAGAAACTTGTGATCAAACCTGTCTTTACATTAATTCACAGCCATTTAAATAAATCTCTATAAGAAATGTGTATGCCCATGTTTGTCTTTGAGACAAGATTGTTAATGCAAAAACAGATCTCAATTTGTTAAAAACACAATTCCAGTGTTATATGACTTCAAAAAGCACATATACCCACATTACTGAGTGCATAAAATTCCAAGATTTGCATGCAAATCAGATCTTAAATATCAACTGTTTGTCAGTGCAGATCTATTGTATATTGCTAACTAACAACACCATCAAGTAGTCAGACTGAAACCAGCAGCAAGTATTCACATTGTCTATGCATATTATTTCCCCTGAAAAAACAACAACAGGATATTGAGTCCATTAAATGGAATTCAGAGAAGAAGGATTATTTACAAACAATGTAATAAGGATCAAATCGTAGATTTCAAGCAGTAATTCTAGAATGGCTTCTCTTTGTATGCTAAGCAGCAATAAATAGAAGGTTGCCTATAGAACGGTGGCCTAAGTGTTCTTTTTAAAAAAAAAAAAAAACAACAACAACCTGTTTTTGTGTCGAGAGAAACAGCCGTTTTTCAAGAGTTCGATCGTAGCGGCTGTAGCGCTTGGCCTTTCTTTCCCTAGGAAGAGCCGACCTCGCGGATTCTTGTAGCAAAAGCAGCAGCCACAGATAAATTTAAGTAAAAACTTCAACAACAACAACAAACAACAAAAACAACAACAACAACAACAAAAAACCACCCTGAAGGAAAGTTACCTCATTCCTGTTTGCAGACCTCTTGGTCATTTAAAAATCTCCGGATGACCAGGGCAAGGCACAGTATCAAGCCCAGCATGTAGCCGATGGTGCCCGCAAACGTAGGCGAGGTGGGCGGAGGGCTTTGAAGAAAGTGCCGCAAGCCCTCCTCTACGTAGAACATCTGGTCGTAGATGCTAAGGAAGGTGAAGATGTGGAAAAGCTGGTGGCTGTGGCCGATGATGTCGAAAAGGCCCGGGTGGATCCGCTCGGGGATCTTACTGATGTTGAAGAAAGCAGCCACCAGCAGCCAGAAATAGCGGCGGTAGAAATGCAGGAAGAGGGTGGGGTTGTGGTCCTGCAGGTCGAAGAGGAGGCTTTCCAGCATGATGGGGCAGGCCATGCTGAGCGGCATGACGAAGACGAAGGTGCGGATGGCGAAGGGGTAGGCGCACCACTCGGAGCGGCTCTTGCAGCAGGCCACGGTGCAGGCCACGGCCAGCGCGAAGGCGACCGGCAGCACCAGCGCGCTGTAGGCGGCGATGGGCGCGCTGCAGTCCACGTGCCAGCCCAGGCGCTGCTGCAGGTAGCGACTGAGCATGCGCGGCTGCAGCAAGCTCAGCTTGGGCAGCAGGTAGTAGTGATAGGCCACCGTGCTGGCGAAGCCGTAGTAGCTGATGGAGGCGTAGTCCAGGTAGAAGAAGGCGGCACGCAGGCGTAGCGAGAGGCAGCTGAACACATGGGCCGTGCAGCTCATGGCAAAGGTGAGCAGGACGCCCGAGGCGTAGCACCACAGCGGCAGCAGCGCCGGGTGATGGAAAGGCAGGTCGCCGGCCTCGCGCAACACCAGCAGACGGCAGAATTTACCGACGAAAAGCAGCAGAGGGATGAAGTGGGTCCAGAAGTTGAGCGTCTCGTTGGTGGGCTGCAGCACCGAGGCCAGGCATTCCTGCGCCGAGCAGTGCAGCCGCCGGTAGCCCGACAGGATGAAGCATTCCACGAAGTCGTCGGGCACCTCGTCCCAACGCAGCGTCCCAACGGAGGGCCGGGCTGAGGGAAGGGAAGCGGAGAGCAGAGGCCGGCCGGGATGAGGGGACGGCTGCGGCGGGGCAACCCTAGGGGGCGCCTGGCCTTCGCCGCCTCCGCCCGCGGGCATCATCCTCCGCTTCTTCTCGGGCTGCTGCTGCTGCTGCCGCTGATGATGTCGCCGCTGGCCGTCCCCGCCGAGCTGCTGCCCGCCTGCTTGCTGCCCAGAAAAACGGCAGCAGCCAGACCTGGGATTGTGATGTAAGCTCATAGCGGCAAAGCTGCTTTTCCTCCTACTGGGAGAGTTGCAGAGGATTTGTGCTTCAGAGGAGCAGCCGCGGCGGTGGCAGCCGCCTCCCCCTCTTCTTCCTCCTCCTCTTCCTCTCCTTCCACCGCCGCCTCTTTTTTCTCCTGCATCATTCATTACAGGAAGGACAGGAGGCGAGGAGAAGCAAGCTTGCTCACCCCAGCCAGCGAGCGGCAGCTCCTGCAGAGAGAAGCGGTGGGGAGCATTGCAGTCATTCAAGCCTTGTCTGGCGCGATGGGGTCACGGCTGGCTGTGGCCCATTAGATGCTCTCTCGGCTTCTGTTTCTTCGATTCAGATCCGGGGAAGACCCCTTTTCCCACCTCCGTCTTCCTCAAGACATCCGAGCCACATTTAATAGCCGTTACCTCTATTGGAACAAAACTGCAGTGCCGCTCCGCTCTTTCCAAAGGCAAAGACGTTCCGCTTTTCTCTCTCTCCGTCCCCGCCCTATCGGTGCCTTTTTCGAAATACACGTGGTAGAATTACGGCCAAAGAATTCCCATCGTGTTTTTCTTAACTTTTCCCATGGATATTTGAACACTGGTATGTTTTTGGCAAGGGGGAAGGAGAAACCCCACACTGGCATTTTAGGATTTAACAAAGGGCAATCCCGAATTTTAAAATACAAGGCAAGCATTTTTAAATAAACTTATTAAGAAATAATCTAAGGAAAACCCAGTACATTAAATTAAATTTGTATGATACTATTTTTAGATAATTCATTTGTTATAAGGGGCACAATATATTGCAATTTCTGCTTTGTAGTGGCCAGTTCTTGTGACAACATGCAAAAAAAACCCCAAAGACCCAAGGAGCAAGTTTCAATATTGGAACACAGAAGAAGTTTGAACAAACAACACAATGGCATAATAAATCCTTTGACAACCATTACAAATTTAATTGCAGTTAAAACACACCCCAGCATTCTGGGCCAAAATAATTATTATATTCTAATTAACCTGTGGGCTGGCACTGGACTGTCCAATACTATTTTAAATTGTGGAAAAGGTTGGCATAGAAATAAATTGTGTGTAAACTTACCTTTGTAAGTCCCATGGGATACAAAATGCCATATAGGATACCTTTGAGCATCAAAATGGTACATATATTGATAATTCTTAAGCAGATTATACATTTATCAGCTGTGTAGTGACACAATTAGCAGAGAGAAAATAAACTTCTCTTGCTATTGACACCTTTTTTTAAAAAAATGAATTAATAAGATCTATTATCTGGATACTATACAGGCCAATTCCTTGGATTTGGAATTTTTATCCCCATACCATGTAAAGACAAAGTGTTTTAGATTACCGAACAAGGACTGTTGCACTGCAGTTTTTAAATAATTGGGATAAGATAAGGAATATAACTAATTAGTTTTCAAATAAAATGTGAAGATACAAAGTGTATGTATAGAAGTATGTTTGTAAAATGTTTTAAAAGGCAAAGAAACATTATTTACAAAAGGAGATTTGAGTTGACTAAGCACATCCCTAGTAGAGCCAGAAATTTTGATGGACGGAAGTGTTGAGCTGTTTTACAATGATTCATTGTACTAAGCAATTGTTAATTTTAATTATGATTTGTTTGAATAAACACAGTTGGATTTAACCAATATTGAGGCATAATTTTCATTTTATACACCACGATGATTAAGCTATAGCAATAACACTTAGACTTATATACCAGTTCACAGTGCTTTTACAGCCCTCTCTAAGCAGTATAAGCCCAAATGATATCACATTTTTTGTTTAGCACAGTGTTTCTCAAGCTTGACAACTTTAAATTAGGTGAATTTCAATTCCTAGACTTTCCCAGCCAGCAGGCTCACTTGGGAATTCTAGAAGTTGATATCCACACATCTTAAAGTTATAAGGTTAGGAAACATTGGTTTAATGTAACATCTAAACTATACTGTTTCCGAAGTCCCAGTAGTTTAGATGCAGTTTCACGCCTATTGGCAGTCTCTATTTCCTCCTCCATGCCATCCTACACTGATTATAGTTCTCTGTCTGTATGCCTAACTGTTGCTTTGCCTATTGTGTCTCATTTTCCTTAAACCTAAAGAAATGCAGCAGGAATAACCTGACTAAATCAAACTACAGTTTTGTGGTCATATGACAGCTGTATTTATTCTGACTCAGGTTTTAAAACATAGCTCTGCAAACATATGCTTTACCTCTCTTCTAACCCTTTATGTCATGGAGAAAAACGACAAGTGCAGGATATTCTGTCACTGGGCTGACCTAAGACATTTTGTTACCTGAAATGAAATAGGAAATGACACTTTCTGAGTCATACAAGTTTCATACAATCCAAGGTGAACTATTTTGGAATCTGAGGCATAAAATCTCACAAATCTCCCTGACTATTTCAGCCTAGCAGTAAAAATGGAATTAAAAATTAAATAATTATCAGTTTTCTCTCTCTTCATGACATTCCAAATCAATAATTTGAAACCTTTTTAATTATTGGGCCCAATAGATTGTTAGGAATCTTCTCCAGGAATGGGTGTCTTTCCCCAAAAATCAATCTTCTAGGTCTTAAGGTATTTCTGTTAATTTTTGTGGCAAAAATCATTAAATAAAAGATAACTTACACAGTAGTATAGCAAATTTTAAGTTTGAAGAGTTCTAAGAATTATTTGTACTGGCTGGACATGTCCTATTACATATAACATTCCATTACATCAATGATATGGTATTGTCAAAGGATCAATGTACTATAGTGGTTAGAGTATTATTAAAGAGGAAACAGAAGGGCTCAGATTAAGCATCACTTTCTGTTATAAAGTTAATCTCCATCTGTAAATTACAAGAGGCCACTGATACCCCACAGAAACTTGAAAAGCAGTTCCAGTTTCTGGAGGACCCTAGGTTGTCTATTCCCAGTTTAGACTTTTACCTCAGCTTCCCCTGTCTAATGCTTTCCAAATATGAAGATTCATATTATTAACTCTGTGGTTGCTATTTTTAATTTTAAAAATTTAGGGCTATTTTACAGTTATAAAACATGTGTCCTCCAGATGTTTGGGCACAACTCCCTTAAATCTTATCACAACCAATGGTCAGAAATTATGGAAGTGTAGTCCAAGCTTCAAATTGCTTTCTTTTGGACTACAGCATATAATGTATGAGTTTCTGTTGCAGAGCAGTGGTCCCCAACCTTTTTGGCACCAGGGACTGGTTTTGGGGAAGATAATTTTTCCACAGACTGGTGGGGATGGGGGGAGGAGCATGCAACCTAGTTCCCTTGCAGGTGTAGTTTACAGTAGGCTTCACGCTCCTATGAGAATCTAATGCCTGATCTGTGGTGGACCTGAAGCAGTGATGCTAGCGTTGGGGAGTGTCAAATGCCAGGGAAATCAGGAGATTAAGACAGTTCAAATGAGTATAAAGATTTATTGCAAACTTAAGCTTTCTATAAGAACCTGACCAACTAACTGTCAAGGGAAATGAGTGGGAGATAAGAAAGGCATTAAAGGTGGGTTGAATTTAGCTGTCTTGAGGCTGTGTAGGAACTCGTGACTTATGATGTGTTTGACCCCTCCCTTGGGCTCAGCCTTGTCATCTCCTACAGGGAATGGCTGAAAGTATAGACAAAGCTTCATTCACTCACCCGTGGTTCACCTACAGCTGTGCTCCCGGTTCCTAACAGGCCATGGATTGATACCATCTTCTTCTTCCCCAGAACAACCCTGTGAGGCTGAGAGAGTGATTGGCCCAAAGTCACCCAGCTGGCTTTCATGGCTAAGGCTGGCCTTGAACTCATGTATTCCTGCTTTCTAGCCTGGTGCCTTAACCACTTGACCAGTATATTTAATAATATTTATATTTAACCACTATGTCATATGTAGTTAGTTCAAGAACCAACCGAATAAAAATTGTCTATGTATTTTGAAATGTTTCAGTCGACGTGAAGGTAGTTCAGTAACTCTGTGTCATTAAGTACAGCTGCATTACAGTAGTCTAGTTTGGTCTCATAGAAGGAAGCAATATTCCTTTTTTGTGCTCAGTATTTCCAACTGCACCATAGATAAAAGATATCTAAAAATGTAGGATGTTTTTTTATAAATTGATGTAGTACTAATATCAGTATGCAGACAGATTATTATTACGAGATTTATTTTGAAAGAAAGAAAGCTATTACTAGGTGCAATTGATATTCAATAATATGTCCACTAAAAATGAATAATTAAAGAATAAATTGGCAATTATAATATGGCACTTACTCAAGATGCTTCAAATTTGTAAATCAGTCCTATATAAAGTAAATTAGCATTATTTTATCCATAGAGTAAGTGGGCAAGATTGAGGTTAGAGAATTCATGGCTATGTCAATACTTATATTGTAGACTACACAATTCAAAACTAATCTAAGGTAGTTAATTTCCTATTATACAAACTACATTCAAGCACAGTTGAAGAAGATACAGACAGAATTACCTAAGGCAAAACCAGACAAACCACATAATTCTTTAGTTTATTGTGTGAAGTGAGCTATTATGTTTCCAAGCTATAATTTATTAGATTATTGCCTAATCACCCAATATATTCAATTAATTATGGGTTTGTGGACTCTTTAAACTTGATCCTTATAATACATTAAAATTACTTACACAACTTAACCATCCATGAAAATTTCCTTGTGCCATTTCTAAGAGTAATTTATACACTTTTATACTTCCATAGATCATATACTGTATATTGATTCATCAGAACATTTATTACCTGTTTAAAGAAAGGATAATTTGTCATTGTAAGGCAACATGATTCTTCAGACTCCACCTCAAAAAATTTTGTTTATGCAAACTAGCCATCACTGGGTAGAAGTTTGCCTAACAAATGTAATGCATGGATCAGGTAATCATGGCTACTGACTGTTTACAATTTCTGAGATTGCTCAAACATATTTCCTAACTGTGGTTGTTAAAAACAATCTGCTAGGCAATCATAATGATACCCTACACATTTTAAATATCAAAAATCCCATTTAAGTATTGCACAGATGACTGCCCATAATCAGCTTGACCAGAGTAGAAATGTGCTTACAACAAATACAAGGGAAGATCCCTTTGTAGAATGAGAAAAACCTGTAGCTTCAGTGAATCATAGGAAGTTTTGCAAGATAAAATTCAATTCAAGTACTTCAACCTACACATGTGAATTGGTCCAGCCCATGGACACACATAGCACCATCACTCCTTTTGTTAACCTACCTTCCTGGAACTCACATGGAAACACTGGTGTTTGTTAAAGTTGTGTCAGAGCTACCTGACTTGTATCTAAAAAACACAAGAAGTTAATATGATTAATTGGAAAGTGCCTCATTTAAGTTGAAGGAAAACTTTGATTATATCCCTAGGAACATATTCTCTAACAAAAGGCTAGACAATGTTGTATTCTCTGGTTGTTTTGGATTAGTTCCACTAATCTCTGAGCATACCATGCTGTATTTATAAAAATTGTAATGCCGAATCTCTGGAGAGTATCAGGTAACCAACGCCTTCTTTAACATGATTATATTAATGTAATTCACTATTGCTAATATTCTTGGAATATATTATTTTAAAGAGAAAAATCCTACCAGTCTTGTGATAATTGCATCAAGTAAAAATTGATTAAGAGTATGCAGGGAAATTGCAAGTGTATCTCCAAAATATATGCTAACATATTAAATCTATCAAGGAACATAATATGGGAGAGTGGCCTTATTTTATTCACTCACCAGGAATGAAATATGCAATTCAAATCTAATCTAGCAGATGATTTGTTTTTTGTGTGATGTATTTTTCCCTATGGTTCCTGGAGATTTTAGAGTCACCAGGAGTTAAGCTTAATGTAATGAAAACTGCATTTTATGACATGTAGTCTGAATTTGTAATCTAGAGAAATGAACAATTCCTAAAATGTGATGCAAAATTTCAGGGTGTCTCAGAGAAAGTTCATTAACTGCAGAGGAGAGCAAATTCACAAATAATGATTTCATTCTCTGTTAAAGCTTATTGGTCAATTGTATAATTCAACTATTGTTTACAATAGATATTTAATCAGTGCTCACACCAGTGGTGAAATTCAAATTTTTTTACTACCAGTTCTGTGGGCATGGCATGGCTTGGTGGGAGTGGCTTGGTGTGCATGGCAGGGGAAGGATACTGCAAAATCTCCCTTTCCACCCCACTCCAGGGGAAGGATACTGCAAAATCTCCATTCCCACCCACTCCAGGGGAAGGATACTGCAAAATCCTTTCTAAGGTAGGTGAAATGAGGACCCAGTTTGTGGGGGCAATAAGCTGACTTTGTATAAATATACAAAAGGATGAAGGCTATTGCTGAGCACATTGTAAGCCGCCCTGAGTCTTCGGAGAAGGGCGGCATATAAATCAAATTAAAAAAAAAAATCCCCATTCCCTCCCCACTGGGACCAGCCAGAGGTGGTATTTGCCAGTTCTCCAAACTACTCAAAATTTCCGCTACCGATTCTCTGAACTACTCAAAATTTCTGCTACTGGTTCTCTAGAATCTGTCAGAACCCGCTGGATTTCACCCCTGGCTCACACTATATCTTATGCTATTGCATATGAAGAACCAGAATAAATCCCTGAAAAGGAAGTTGGGGAAAACCGTATGTTCTCTGATGAGAATATTCACGTAGTTCAGGGCTGTCAAACTCCTGGCCTGTGGGCCAGATGTGTCATGTGTTGGCCACACATATGCCCGGTTTAGCGAAGGGGAAAAAACTCCCAATACGTGATGCCGCCATGACGATGTGAGTTTGACACCCCTGACGTACTGTAGATGCATTTATCATCTTCCTCACAACAAACCAGCAAGAGGGTTGTAAGGAAACCTCAGTTCACCATGGAGGAAGGACACGTGAGTGATAGAACCAAGCTGAAGGAAGCTATTGAAGAGCCAAGATCTGGTTATAAAAATAAGTTGATGCAAAGGGCTCAAACCAGAGGAAAGCAGGAAGGAAACATTACATGTGAGTTATGGAAACATTTCCATAGTTATATTTATCTAAGTCAAGTCTCACATAATCCAGGGAGTATCATATTCTACACTAGTACAGCTGATGCCAGCTTAAGGCTGTCTCCCTCACTGGCTGTTGGTGTTGTCAGAGCATACAAGTGAGGACAAGACCTTTCTTAAAAGATCAACATACACCGTCCTTTCCTTGTCCTTTTCTGAATGAATGAATGAATGAATGAGTAATATATTCATTAAATTGATGTGTTTAAATGGGATAATTACATGCAAGATTTCAGTTGAACTCAAGGGATATAAGTTTATGATTGTGATAGGGAACAACCATCAAAGGCTTATAATATGATATAATGGGCTGAATTTTGATCACAGCTGCAAATTCTCAGGTGTTGAGTAGAAGGCAAAGCTGTCACTTTATCTTCTCTGATTACTAATTGGTAGGAATAGCAAGCACAATATAGACAATGTGAGAATGGTTAAGCATTTTAATTGTTTCTTCCTTAAGTTGCTTTAAATCTTGTATTTTAATATTGGTACTTCACATCAATAATATATTGCATACTGACCTATTGTAAGCCATTTAGGAAATTACTATTCTACAGAAGAGATTATATTTGAGTATGGACTGAAGAGCCATTCTCCACATCCTCCGATTTTGTTAGATTCTAGGCTAGAGGCTTATGAGATTTTCACCTTCCAGAGAAAAATGAAAGGATGGGAAGGCTGCCTATGGAAGTTACTGCTCCTGCAGCAAATTGCTTGCTCAGAGCTATCCATGGTGCTGCCTATGTGGGTTTTTAAACTTGACAAATTGTAAATTCCAGGCTGTTTGTGGTTAGAGAATAGGTAGTGTAATCCTAATTATTTTAAGTAATTCTATTTTATTCTTCAGTGATAAATGTTAACCATAGGAGAAGTAGATACAGGTCCAAAGGAACCACTGATTTAGAGTATCTATATTTAATAAAGGAGTAAAATAATGAGATTTGAACATAGAAGTCTCTGCAGATGCACAAGATCTCAGACAATTAAGGTTGTAAGCCACTCAGTGTTGCCTCATACTGTGACATGAGTAGCATATAAATTTGATAAAATATAAATTTGTTGAATAAATAATTATTGCAGATCAATACTTTAACGTCATTAAGTATTAAAATTGTACTGGCTCAAATGGTGATTAAATGTTTTCAGACAGGGTATTATAAGGAACCTTTTTGTGAAAAATAAAGATTGGACCAGAACAGATACTTTGTTTGAAACTGTGATGAGTTCCTTTTTTGACTGTGCCTTTGTTTTGAACAAAAAGTTCAGTAGACATAATAAGCCCACTAATGGTGAATTTTAATGCACAGCAAAGCTTTATATCTATTACATCTACATCATTTTATCAACAAGAATAAAATGCAAAACAGAAAAACATACATCCAACACTAACAACAAAAAAAGGAAAAATGTATAAAAAAGGAAAAAATGACCCAAATATCAAATAAATGTAACATTAAACATATAGACTCCATTCTGGCTGAATACAGGCAAAAAAACAAGAGAAGCTGACAAATTCTCCTCCCCTTTACATAACAGGTCTACAAATAGTTTTAAGCTTTCTCCTAATTTACAAAAATACTATATTAAACAAATGTTCCAAGTGAGAGGATCTCTATCTGATAATCAAATTGACCCAACATCTGATCATAGTATATTTGTAAAAGAAAAAAACCTAGTCAACAGGTTAATCCAAACATTACATTAATCTTCAAATCCCTATGTTAACCATCTGTTATTGTATTTAGCGTGTAGAAATTCCACAAACGACTTCCTATCTCTAATAAAGCTGTCTACTCCAATATCTCTAATCAAAGCAGTTAGTTTTGTCATATCTGCTAATTCAGTCAATTTAAAAACCCATTCCTCAGCCATCAGCATCTCTTTTTGTTTCCAGTGCTTGGCAAGTACAATCCTCGCAGCGGTCATCATATGGAGAAATAGCAACCCAGCACGTGGCTCATCAGGGCTGCGCTCTGTTGCGTCCACCACCAATCAACTGAGTTGAGCTGCTGCCACCAGCGGGGAACACTGGAGCCTTCGCTTCCGAGCAGTTGATTGGCGGTTGGATCGGCCTCCTGGAATACCGCTAATCAGCTGTTCTAGGCGGTGAGGATTGCCTCTTATCGCTGATGATTGGCGCTGCTGTTCGCTGCCGCCTATTGCCGCCACTGCTGCATGGTGAATGGTGGTGGCAGCGATCGGTGGTGGTGACTGCTACTCAGCAGCGAAGGTTCCAGTGGTGACAGGTAGCAGCATTCTAACACACCTCCCTCCCATCACAATATTTGCTCTATAAGATGCACTGATATTTCCACCCACTTTTTTGGGGGGGAAAGTGAGTCTTATAGTGTGAAAAATACGACAATTTGCATCCTTTTAGAAGGTCATTGAAACACTTGGAGGTTTATCTGTGTTCTCAGGTCACCTGAATAGTGCTCCTGGTTCCTATAGTCTGCAATTTTTCCTCTGGAAATCTATTCCTACTCCCACACCATTCAAAAGGTGTTCATCCCAAATTGTATAGCTAAAGGACTGTAGAGATTCTCAGTCATCCAGGTCATGGCTGTCCCAAAGGTGTTTTTTCAGGATGCAACTGGACTTTCCTGTTTTTTATTTTGAAGATGTTTCACTTCTTACCCAAGCTTGGATAAGACAGACTAACCAATAATAATAATAATAATAATAATAATAATAATAATAATAATAATAATAATAAAAAAAAAGTGGGTTCTAAAAGTCTGTAGAGATTCTCAGTCATCCAGGTCATGGTTGTCCCAAAAGTACTTTATCAGGACATAACTGGACTTTCTTGTTTGGATAAGAAGTGAAATGTTTTCAAAAAATAAACAAGAACGTTTTTTTTTATTAGTTCGTCCATAATACCTAAAAGAAAAGCTTCAGGTTTCATTAATATTTATTTCTTAAATATTTTCTGCATTATCATTATCATGTTTATCCAATATGTTTTCACATACTTGCAAGACCACCACATATAATAAGACGTGCCAGTTTAGTCTAGTGATTAAGGCACCAGGCTAGAAACTAGAAGTCTATGAGTTTTAGTCCCACCTTAGCCATGAAAGGCAGTTGGGTGATCTTGAGCCAGTCACTCTCTCTCAGCCCAACTCACCTCACAAGGTTGATGTTCTGGGAAAAATAGAAGGAAGTAGTAATATTAGGTATGTTTGCTGCCTTGATTTGTTTGTAAATAAATAATAAAGATGCGATATAAATTAAGTAAATAAAAATAAAAATAATGGTTGAACACATAAGTGCAAGTGATCAGAATCCCTCCTGAAGTGCTTAAATCTGCACACAAGTACTATTTATCCTACTTTTTCTCAGGACAAAATATTGTTTGTCAGTAAGGATATGGCCTCTTCATTGCCTTGCCTGCCTGCTAAGAAAGATTCAACATATGTGTGATTTAAAATGACTTGATAACATTTTTTGATTTTGGAATAAATCTATGTTGCAGACTATACTTAATTCATACACCATGCTAACCTATGGCTTGTTTATTCATGGTTTGTTGATTAAACCACAATTGTTAGCTTTATCCAAGATGGTGCCACCAAAGGCTGCCTTGGTGAAATTCTCTCTAATGGTTTCTTTATTTTTAATTATTCTCTGCGACTCACTACGGATTTCTTACTCATGAGACCATCTGTTAAAAATTAAGAAACGTTTCTTTAAGAAGCAGCTTTCTGTGATCTCACCCCCCTCCCGTCTTTACAAACGCGGAGGAGATTCTAACACAGGAAGAAGCCATTTCCCCAGTGCCATGGATTACCAAAAAAACTAAATGGAGGAAGTAGCAAAAGAGAGGTAAAAGGGCGGGAATTTTAATCAAGCTAAGAAATAGGAGAAATGAAATTCCTCTGCCTTCAATTTTCAATTTGCAGACCTGGATGAAGTCACAGAGACTGTAATATCATATGTCAGCTTCTGTGAAGACCTATGTGTACCAACAAGGAACTTGCGAATATACAGTAACAACAAACCTTGGTTCACAGCTAAACTTAAGCAGCTATGTCGTTCCAAAGAGGAAGCCTACAGAAAAGGTGATAAAATGCTGTACAATCAGGCCAGAAATGTATTAACAAGGAAGATCAGAGCAGCAAAAAGAAGCTACTCTGAAAAGCTAAAGAATCAGTTCTCAACAAATGAACCAGCAAACACGTGGAAAACTCTTAAAAATATAACTGGCTACGGCAAACCTCCTTCCCAGGCTGAAAGAAATCAACAACTGGTAGGTGACCTGAATGTGTTTTACTGCAGGTTTGAAAGGAAACTACAGCCACCTATCTCCACAACCCCCATCTCAGACACACCAACAACAGCCAAGCCTCCTACAACTGACCCCATCCCATTGGGTTCACAACCCCTAGTGATCACAGAAAAAGAAGTGCAAGACCTATTTCACAGACAAAAGCCAGGAAAAGCTCCAGGCCCAGACAAGATAACTCCTTCTTGCTTAAAAGTCTGTGCTGACCAATTGGCCCCCCTCTTCACCCGAATCTTCAATAAATCACTAGAGATGTGCTATGTTCCTTCTTGCTTCAAATGCTCTACTATCATCCCAGTGCCAAAGAAGCCCACCATCAAGGAACTGAATGACTACAGAACAGTTGCTCTAATATCTGTAGTCATGAAAACCTTTGAAAAGCTAGTGCTGTCCCACTTGAAAACCGTCACGGATCCGCTGTTAAACCCCTTGCAATTTGCATACCGAGCAAATAGATCAACAGATGATGCTGTTAATATGGCTCTGCACTACATCCTACAACATCTTAAATCTCCAAAGACCTACGCAAGGGTCCGCTTTGTAGACTTTAGTTCAGCATTCAATACCATCATTTCAGACACTCTTCTAACTAAAGCTAAACCAGCTACAAGTACCTGAACACACTTGTAAGTGGATCATAAGCTTCCTAACAAACAGGAAGTAGCAGGTTAAGCTAAACAGAATCACATCAGATACCTGTACAATTTGCACAGCCCCCCCCCCCAAGGCTGTGTGCACTCCCCACTTCTCTCTTTATACCAATGACGGCATCTCTAATGATCCATCTGTTAAACTACTGAAGTTCGTAGATGATTCAACAGTGATCGGTCTCATTCGAGACAATGATGAATCTGCATACAGATGGGAGGTTGAACAACTATCCTCGTGGTGCGACCGGAACAATCTGGAACTGAACACACTCAAAACCATAGAAATGGTGGTAAACTTTAGGAGAAACCCTTCCATACTTCCACCTCTCACATTACTAGACAACACAGTATCAACAGTAGAGACCTTCAATTTTCTAGGTTCTACCATATTGCAAGATCTAAAATGGACAGCTAACATCAAAAATGTCATAAAAAAAGCACAACAAAGAATGTTCTTTCTGCGCCAACTCAGAAAGCTCAAATTGCCCAAGGAGCTGCTGATCCAGTTCCCATTACCCATCTCCTCCCACTTATGACTTTATGACTGTAACCTTGTTGCTGGTATCCTTACGATTTATATTGATATTGTTTCCTGATTGCTTATTTGTAACCTATGACTATCATTAAGTGTTGTACCTTATGATTCTTGATGAACATATCTTTTATTTTATGTACACTGACAGCAAATGCACCAAGACAAATTCCTTGTGTGTCCAATCACACTTGGCCAATAAAAATTCTATTCTATTCTATTCTAAACCACAATTGGTAGCTTTATGTCTTACAAACCATAATGCTGTCTTCATACACACAATATTAAACAACTGCAGTGTTATAATGATGCCTTTTAATAGGCATTTAATAGGCTTTGTCAAAGAGGAAGTTAAACTTTTCCAAAGATGAACATACTTTATGTGACTTCCCTTCTGAAATCCATGTTTTTGCACCCTCTAGTGGCAAAGAGCCTCTTAGGACACTGCCTTCAAAGATTTTGGTAACACCATACTACTCCCCATATGTTAATATATGGAAATGCAAAATTGGTGAGTAAAAGCATTTCCTTTATGAATTCTTAAACTATGGGGAAGAAAAATGTAAAATTCCATAGAACAGTCTTCTTTAAGTATAAGTGCTAAAAGAAGATGCTAAAAATTAAATGAGAATTCTGTTTTTGTTAGGCAAAACCAAGACCAGTGTTTTCACTTGTATTATTCCCTATTGCTATGACCTTTTAGCTTTCTCATTGCTCTCGTGACAGGTGTAAGATATTCAATCTTTTTAGCAGGAACAATCAATTTATAATCTGATTAAGACAGCTGATGCTTAAACCTTATTGTTTTGTTATATATAGCTAATACTTTAGGGATTGTTATGTTTAGACTGGAGCTAGCATTTTGGATGTAATCTCACCAACAAAAGCTATTCTTTCAAGCCATTATTATTAATCACCAAGCTTATAAGGAAGGAGACAGATTTCCTCTGGCAGTGGTCCCTAAACTATATGTGAAAAACAAGGGTATTCTGTGTTTTGACTAAGGTTTTTATGGGTTACCTGGTTGCTTGTTGTGAAAATTAAGATGAACCAGATAGCGATAGCTCTTTAATCAGACCGTCTTTTCCCCTTTTAAATAAAAAAGGGGGAAAGATGAATGTCAGTATCTTACTTCTGCAGCATCTAACATTTTGTCTATCCTTTTTGTTAAATAAATTGTATGAAGTTGAAATACTACTGTACATACTATTTTGTAATGTTTGACTGGCTTAAGATATTTCATTTGTATATTGCCTTTGCTTCAAGTGTTCAAAATTGTGTATGTCCCATATCTTTTTATTTCTAGCAACAACCCTGCATGATATGAGAAAGAATGACTATCCCCAAAATCGTATATGGCTTTAGTGAGTGTGCACTTGAACATAAATCACCCTAATCCTAGTTCAGTGCCTTAACCATCATACCACTCTGGCTTTTTTGCCTCCTCTCATTATAGAAACATCTGTTTCCTATGTGTTTTCTTGTCTATATTTTCAGTAACCTGTCACTATGCATTTGTTGGAAGTAAAATAATTACATCTTTTAAACTGTAGAGGAAGCAAGATTTCAAACTGAAACGTGATGGGATTTTTTTAAAAAAAAGTTTTTTATTTTATTTTCTCATAAACATATCTTAAATGTACAGTTTCTTATTTAACATATATATTTTCTTGTAACTTTCATACTAATACAATCTTCATCCTAAACAATTTAAATATATTCTACCATTTCAACTCCCTTGTTTTACAACAATCCTTCTTCTCCCTCTCCTCTCTTTCCTTTCCCTCCCTTCTTCCATCTACTCTTCTACTTTCTTTGTTCCTCCTCTCCTCTCCTTCCTTCCTTTCCCCCACACATCCCTTCTAACCTTCTAATCTTCTTTTCTACTCTTGTTTCCCCTCTCTCTCCTTTTCCCTTTCTTCTTTTCCTCTCTCCTTCCTCTTCTCTCCTCTATCCCTCTCCATTCTCTCTCTATTGTTGTATTCATTTTCAATTTAGTATTTTCCACAGTAGTATTTGAGCAATCCCAATTTTTACTTTCTTTTCAATTACTTTTTCATTTTACTAAATTCACACATATCATAAATGTACATTTATATAATAACATTTTCTCCCCCCCCCCTTTTCCATTTACACAGGTGTCTTCTGGATCTCTATTTTTTTTTGTCTTCTCTCTCATTTACTTATACCTTATCTAATTTATTTCTCTATAATCTTTTATTCATATTTCTTTTCTAACGATACATAAAATCGTCCCCATGTCTTGAAATACACCGATTCCTCTTTATCTTTTATTCTCAATGTTAACGTATTCATTTCTGCACATTCTAAGAAGTAAAAGAGACAATGATAGCATGGGCAAAAAACTTTGGTTAAACGTGACAGCATTAATTGCCAACAGTACACAGGGTTGCAATTTTCAGTATTTCTTGAAATGTTTCTAAATTTTCTAAACCCAGAATTTCAAGTCTGGTGGCATAGGTATTTTGTTACGAGCAAAGGAGTGGAGGACTCTTCTTGTGAAGTATTTCTGGACACACCCAATTGTATTAATGTCCAATATGCAGTGCAGGTTCCAGACAGATAAGCTGTATTCGAGAATTGGTCTAGCAAATGTTTTGTATGCTCTGGTTAGTAGTGTAATATTACCAGAGAAGAAGCTACGCAAGATTAGGTTTACAACCCTTAATGCCTTTTTGGCGATGTTGTTACAGTGGGCTTTGGCACTTAGATCATTTGATATGAGTACTCCAAGGTCCTTGACAGAGTCAGGGTCATCTACAAGGTCATATCCACTCAGCTTGTATTTAGTGTTCTGATTCTTTTTGCCAATGTGTAAGACAGAGCATTTGTTGGTTGAGATTTGGAGTTGCCAATTTTTTGACCATTCGGACACAATGTCGTGGTCTTTGTGAAGAGTAGCAGCATTGTTGGTAGTGTTAAATAGTTTAACATCATTGGCGAAGAGAACATAGTTACTTATAATATGATCACAAAGGTCATTTATGTATCGTATGAAGAGTGTTGGTCCTAGAACGCTGCCTTGGGGGACACCGCTATTAACAGGTGCAGGATTTGATAGGGCACTCCCTATTTTGACCACTTGTTGTCTGTTGACAGAAACACAGTTATCCAATTATGGAGGAGTCTGGAGATGCCATAGGATTTTAGTTTTAAAAGTAGTTTGTCATGTACCACTGAATCAAAGGCTTTACAGAAGGCTACTTAAACTGCATCTATTGCTTTGCCCTGATCAAGATTTGTAGTCCATGTTTTTGCAGTGTAGTAGTTGTAGTTGTACACACACACGTTGTAATGTTGTGTGTATATGTGTATATGTGTGTGTATATATATATATATATATATATATATGTTGTATATATATCTTCTATAATGCTACTTTCTTCCAAACTGCAGTCCCAATGAGTGAAAATATATCCCCTTAAAATTACCAGTAAGGAAAAGATTGTCCTGTGAAAATGATTACATGCAGTCGTTTGACAATTCTTGATACTATTCAGTGATGTGTGCAACATCCTTTTCCAATATTGAGCCCTCTAGGTGGTTGGGGATTATGGAACCTAAAATCTAATATACAAGATTAGAGTTGGGATGCAAAGATACTGAAATTTGGAGAGAGGATTACAAGGAAAAAAAAGGAAATTGTCTTTTTTCTAACGCATAATTTTTCAGTTTCTCTGAAAAGCAAGTTGATTTTGCGTTTCTCTTCATTTTCTAGAGAGCCTGCCGCTGAATCAAAACTTGGTGACAACCAACGCTCTCAGAAAGCCACGACGCCGCTGCGAAGCCAGCGCTTCGGCGCAGAAAGGACGCTCTGACGCACTCCCCGCCTTCCGGCCCGCAGGAAGAGGAGAGAGGAGGAGTTCAGTTTTGTCGCACAGGCTTTCCAATCGGTCACATCTTCCCGCCAGGCTATCGATTCATCATGCCTTCTTCCCCCTCTTTCCCATTGGAGTCCTCTATTCGATCGGTGGAATCGGTGCTCGATTCTCCTCCGCTACGGGTTTGAGCGGGGGAGAGAAGCAAGATGGCGGACAAGACGCCAGGCGGTTCGCAGAAGGCCAGTGGGAAGGTGAGGCCGTTTGGGGGAAGGGAGGGGGGGGATCGAGTTAGTCGCGTTGCGATTCCGAGGAAAGCGGGAGTCCCGAACGGAATATATTTATCTGCAAAGGACTTGTGGGGAGATGGCTTGGAGCCGCGTGCCGCGTCGGGGAGGTGGTGCGCAGGCAGGCGAGAGAGCAAACTCGCAGATCGGCTTCATGGCCTATTCTTGCCGCCTCCTTTCCCTAAAATCCAGCCGATTGTAGAACTCGTTGGATTGAATGGGAAGATAAGAGGAATTGCGTGAGTTGAAATTAGAAGGCCGAGTCACCCCCCTCCTCCTCGTCCTTAATTATTTTGTCGGAGATCTGGAAAGTGTTTCTCGCTTCTACTTCCTCTCATCGGCTCTTTTACAATTTAATCCAGTCTTGCCCAAACTAACGTCCTCTGGGTGTCATGGACCACAGTTCCCATCATCCTGTGGCTATGCTGGCTAGAAATGGAACATGCCTTAATTTCTCTGCGGTATGCGCCTAGGAGGCAGTAGATCTGTGGGATTTAGACGCATTTGAACATTTGTTTCTTCTGCCTAATTTATCAGATCTAACGTCTAATTCGAAATTAAACGTTTCGGGTGGTTTACAAGCTCTCAAATGCAGCGATTTGCAGCTCTCAAATGCAGCGATCATAAAGCATCTCCAGCAGTGTTTGAAACAATATTAAAAGTGTGTATTTTAAGAAAGAAAAAAATAGTAGTAATTTAATTAGTGCTGTTTGACCATGAAATGTGTTGTTATTCTACATATGGCTGGCTGAACAGTGTGTTTGGAGTTGCCTCTAAAGGATTAAGCGATGGACTGTCCATATTTTCCTTGGGAGAAAGTTCTGTGATTGGGGTGCTGCCCTTTAGAAGGCTCTGCTCTTGGCCACTGCTCTATCTACATCTGTGAGCTAGTGGGACCATCTGATCTTAATGGGTGGTAAAGATGATTAGGGGGCTGCAGGCTAAAACATGAAAAAAGTTTGGGGGAATTGGGTATGCCTATCCTAATGAAAAGCAGGACTGGTATGACATGATAGCAGTATTCCAATATTTGAAGGGCTGCCACAAAGAAGAGGGGGGTCAACCTATTTTCCAAAGCACCAGAAGGCAAGACAAGAAAGTTTCTTGAAGAAACGGTGGAAACTAATCAAGGAGAAAACCAACCTAGAACTAAGAAGAAATTTCATTAACAGTGAAAACAACTAACCAGGCTTGACTTCAGAAGTTGTGGGTGCTCCATCACTGGAGGCTTTTAAGAAGAGATTGGACCCCCAGTTGTCTGGAATGATATAGGGTCTCCTGCTTGAGCAGGGGGTTCGACTAGAACACTTCTAAGGTCTCTCCCAACTCTGTTATTCTTTTACAAAAGCAAACTTATAAAAACTTGGAATCTACTTAAGTAGAATGTTTTCCTTTTTGAGAGTTACCCACTTGCTTGCTCCCTTCAGCTTGGAAAGCTTAAGTCTCTCACAGGGTGGATTTGATTTAAATCGAGTTGATTTAAATCACAATTTAAATCATGATTTAAATCACTAGTAAAAAGGCTTGATTTAAATCAACTCGATTTAAATCATAATTTTTAAAGAGCAACTGTCATCTCTGCTACTCCTTTGACCTACTGTTGACTCACCGATAGTCCCAGTGTTGCAGAATATACAGCCTCATGCTACATAACTAAACTCCATTTCATGCTGAATAAACTAAATTATTTATGTATCTTAAATAGAAAACTATCTTACGATAGATTTTTACCCCAAAATTTTTTTATTAAAATAAATTCGATAAAAATCAAAAAAATCCGATTTAAATAAAAATCTGATTTTTTTGATTTTTTTAAAAAAATCATTGATTTTTATCCACCCTGGTCTCTCACTAGTTCTTTATAGCATCCAACCTGTCATATGATATTCAGTTCAAATTGAGCTCCCCAGTGTTGTTTTTATTAAAATGTATCTGTGTTAGTGATCTTTGAATGCAATTGATACTACTAACTGAAATAAATATACTAAATGAAATAGCAAAGCTGTGCTATTATTAAGCCTGCTTCATGGAGAATAGTTTGTATTATATTGTATTCATGTGTAACTGAGTCTGAATTCAACTCTTTTAAACTCAACTCAACCCTCCAAAATTAAGTATCAGTAACATTGAATTCCATGGAAATGTATCAAAATGTAATACATGTGTTGCAATTTTTTGAAGCATGAATTAATAAAACAATATTGCCTTGCTTTAATTTTTTCAATTGTCTTGGCTGCGTATTTTACGATTTTTCTGCTTACCTAATAATTTGAGAGAACAATATAAACTATAGCAGCTTTCCCTACTATTGTAGCGAATAATGTGTTTGCACAGCAATGTATCATCCTTCTCATCTTTTATTCCAATGGCCATATTGACTTGGAATTTTGAAAAGCAGTACTAAACAACATCATTTGGGGGAAAGCTGTTAAAGAGCATAGCATAAGTAGTAAGAGATTGCAATATAACATAATTATTAGTGATAATTTATTAAGCAGAATTTCAAAATCTACGATCTAACTTTCTGAGGAAAAAAAAGGTGAGGTGGACTGTCCACAACCATGCAGTTCAATAGATTAAAAGCTTTATCTATTTGGGAGCACTGTTTAGCCATTCATCATGACTTTCCCCACATTGATGTCTCCTTCTTAAGACTGGACAGTGCTTTTTTGAAAGTAAAGCCTGGCTATCTGCAGTCAATATTATGGTTTAACATTTATGTTTTGAAAGTGGAAGTGAATTACTATTGGAAGTCATGAATGAGAGGTTTACAAACAGTTGGGTTATTTTAACAGTTCAAAAAGTTTCCATGCTGGCCTGTTGCCAGATGACTTATTTTAAAAGGGCTAGAAGTCTCCTTTTATCACTAATCTTTGGAATATGGAATGTTTCTTTTCAGCCAGTGTTACAGCCTTTACAAGGTATCTAATGTAAATAAACTTATCCTTTATAAATACTGGATTCCTTTTACTAAAGTTAAATTGAATGTCTCTCCATCCAAGCTGAAACATAGATTTGTTTGTGGGGGGTTGCACAAAGATTTTGTTTTTTGAATAGTAAAAAATAGTTGATGGACCCTGTTCTAGTTTGTAATGTTTATGTAGTGCTCACTAGGATCTAATCTGCCCTATATATAAAACAATATCAAGCAGAACAAGGTCAATGCAGACTGGCAGAATGATCCATTATCTGTCTGAAACCTAGACAATTTTAAACATCTGCAGTCTGAAGCACAGAACAGTGAGAAATGCAAGGTGAGTGATGGGAAGAAAAGTTGAGTAGGTGGATCCCTATGCAGATATACATGCCACCTGAAAGTTCTTCAGCACCCTAAAGGCAGTTTTTATGTTCCTTGTAAAACAATATGCTCCCCCTGCTGTCATCAGATGGGTCAAGGCAGATCAAAGACCAGGATGGACTGAAGTGAAGTTTTTTCCAGCCTACCTGATAAAATATCCACAGCTGATTCTGAAGTCTTAATGCAGATTCCTCAACTGATGATTGTGAATGCCCTAGGCCTGCTTCTCTCTACTGATGAGTTCAAAAAAGCTATCTCACAGATTAAGTCAAATTGAGCAAGTTTGGTCTAGTGGTTAGAAAGCTGGAGATTGTGAGTTCTAGTCCTGCCTTAGCCATGGAAGCCAGCTGAGTGACTTTGTTCCAGTCACTGCCTCTCAGCCCAACCCATCTCACAGGATTGTTGTTGTAAGGAAAATAGGACGAAGGTGTCTTGGATATGTCCTCTACCTTATTTGTTAAAATAACAAAGGTAGGATATAAATAAGTACAAAGCAACAGGGCCAAATGGCATTCCTGCTGAGGTCTACAAAGCACTAGACCCAAATGCTTTATGGGCATTTTAACAGTAAGACATTGTGCCTGATGACTTCTGTGATACCCTCTTTATGGCTCTCTGTAAAAATAAGGGAATCGGATTAGACTGGGGAAACTTCAGGGGTATCTTACTACTGTCCATTGCAGGAAATATTTTTGCTGAAATATTCTCCTGAACAGACTTGTCACTGATTTGGAAAGGAACCGGTGTGACTCTCTGGTTCATCCTGAGATGTTATCCTGAGAGGCCCAAGGAAATTTGTGAAGTTGATTCAATTATTGTACCAAGAAAAGACAGGACAGATCCTTTACAGTGGTGATGCATTTGTTATTTGCAGTGGATGAAGCAAGGCTGTATGCTAGCCCAGTCTTGTTCGATGTAATTTGCTTGCATTTGTCACATGCTACCTAGGATCTGAAACTTCCATCCAGTGTCCATCTGGTGCCGATTGGATGGCTTTCTCTTTGATTTTTGCTCTTGAATACTTCCATTCAATAAACCTTTCCTGATTACTGTATCTCCCTGCAGCACAAAGACAGTGATATACAGTTGATACTGAAGAAATCTCAGATGCTGCCTTGTTCTTTAGCCTATCAGCCTGAAGACTAAAGCAGCGGTCCTTAACGTTTCCAGCTTTGCAGATCAACGGTGGTGGTGGTGGTGGGGAGAAGGGGATGGTTCTGAGCCACATAAGTGGTGGGCACGCATGCAGTTCCATTTGCATGAAAGGCGGGCACACCTCCATTTGCACTGCTTGTGTAAATGAAACTGCATGTGCAAGTGTACTGACCCACCACTTGCACAGCCCAGGTTGGGGTTCCTTGGACTAAAGTACTTTACCAGCCTATGCCAAATACTAACCCTGGAGAACCAAAAATCATTGCTGACAAATGTAAACAGCTTCAAATACTTGGGAAGCATAATCTTGAGTGATCTTTAGACAAAGAAATTGATTCCAGGATCAACAAGACACTGTTGATCTGGGTGGCTGCAGACTGGAGTGCTCAGTCAATACAAAGTCCATATCTCCACAAAGCTGAACATTTACAGAGCTGTGGTTATCCATTTCTTCTTACTTGGATATGATTCTAAACCAAAGATGTATTAAAGAACTAGAGAAATTTCTCATACGTGCTCTCCTCTCCATCCTTGGCAAGGTTGTCACTTCAACCTAGATGTCTTAGATTGCATGAAAAACTCAAAAGCATTGGGTCCCTGATTATCAGAGCCCAGATGAAATAGCTGGGACATATAATCAGAATGGATGCCCACAATGTGCATCACCAGTTGCTCTGTGATGTACTGGAACTGGAAAGAGACCTTGAGATTGCTCACACAAGTGCTAAAATGCCGTTATGACATCTAGCGAAAGGAACCAGATGTGACAATTACTGACAGACTCCACTGGCAAGCTTTGTGCTATGAAGTCTCCACTGGTTTTGAAGACAGGCACTACCAAAAACTAGTAGTTTGAGTGGCATCACAGAATAGTTATTATAATGTTATATATGTTATAATGTTATAACAATGGACTTCCAGTGCCCCCATTGTGTTAGACTCTGCTTCTAGTCTGGGACTGCAGCGCCATCTCTGTGTCCATAGATGAACTGCACAATAGCATATCTTTTTCAGACCTGAAGAACTGCCTATATGAAGAAGATTTTATTTTAAATATTAACTCCTCGTGACTAACGGAGATGGCAAGGTTGCTGCCAAGTTTTGGATGATGGCTATCAGATTTAAGAAGTAGCAGAATTACAAAAATAAGATATTTATTTAGAAATTTTTATATTTCTGGTACTTATCATTTGTTTTTTTAATGCATTGTTTCATTTTTTATAAGGTAAAACACCCAGAGTCATTGGGAATCCACAATTCTTTATGTGAATGAATAAATGAGAAAGAACTCTCTTTTGCTCAAAGTGCAGGACAAAAAAAATGGATTATAGGAAAGCAGATTCCAATTGGATGTTAGAAAAACATTCCTAGGAATATTTTGACAGTAAAAGTTATTAGTGATAGTCAGCTTCCTTTATTAAGACTAGACAGCCACTTATTAGGATGCTTTAAGTTGCATCCCTGCAATAACAGGGAGTTGAACTCAGTGGCCTCTGAACCCTTCCAACTCTGAGATTCTATAACTGTAGTCTGAACTGTCATCTGGATTTGGCCAACAATTTTAAGACAAACTGTAATGCAACTTAATGTGTTCTGTCAGATAGGCTTATAGTAACTGCAGCAAGATTATTATATATCGAAAGTTGGAAAAGCAATAATGCCTACAGTGGAAGATTGGATTATAAAATCAACTGAACTTGCAGAAATGGCAAACCATTTTTGGTCAGAGACAAAAATTGCAAAGACTTCAAAAGGCAGGAAACTTTATATGGACTTTTTGTTCAAAGAAGAAAATATTAATTGATGTTTTTGGGATGAAGAGTTTAAGATGATAGAAAGAGTAGCAGAAGACATGATTGTATGGTTTTTCTCTTTAAAAGAAAACTTTTTTATCTTTTTAAATCCTGCTCATTTTTTATATTTTACTATTGTGAAAAATTCCAGTAAAATATATATAAAAGAAAAATGTATTTTAATCCTACAATTCACACAATATTAAGCTGAGTTCTCTGACTGAACTTCCAATTATTTAGAAAATTATCTTTAAAATTTGAAGGAAAAGCTAAGTTATTCAAATTTTACCATGAATATAGTATTATGAATTGAATTAAGTGAAGCATTCCTTTCAGGTTTTTTTCTTTGCATCTTGCCCATTCATACCTGCTTTCAAAAGTGATTTCTATTATATTCTGAGCAAATATAAGACTTTCAGTTCATAGGACAGTTATTAGGATCATCCTTTTTGGAAAAAAACCCAGTACTTAAGCAGTTCATAATTCCAAATGCTGATAACAAATTAATCATCCTTGAGCTGCTGCTTCATATTCTTAGAAGAAGACTAAAATCCTTTATTTAATGGTACAGTACAAGCTTTATATCAATTGGAGAATTGTAGAAATGTGAGTTCAAATTTTAAAATAATTATAATTGGATAATAATTATATACTAATATAATAAATAATAACAACAACAATATAAAACCTTGTAAATTTTGATTAATATTGGTGGCCGGTTAAAATGAAGACTTTATGCCTATATAAAAATAGTAAATGCTTCCTGATGGTGATTGTCATATTTCTGCCATTTTTAGGCCAGAATTACAGAGTCAGCACGATCCCCTGGATCTCCAGAGCCTCCGGTAAGTTTATAGTCTAAGTGGAAATTCTGCTTCTGCAGTGGATTTACAGTGACATATACATATAAGCTATTAACTTTTTTTGTGTGGTTTTATTTTAGAAGCAGTTACACTAATCAGTTTATGTAGAAATATAGTTCTATACCTCTTCTGTTTAATAATAATGGAACTTTGATTACAATAGTTTTTTTTAATTAAAACCTGTACATTTATTATTTCAATCGTACTATGCATACTATGCATAAAAAGCATCAATCAATCAATCAATCATTAAAAGGTTCAAGTAAAATTGTTGCACCACGTTATGATAGTTCATAAAATGAAAAAATATAAAGCAACCAATAAAAGTGATTGTCTAAAACAAATCATAAAAATTTAAAGAAAAAAAATTATTACAATCAATGGTCAACTAAGTAAAATACACAAATATACCATCTTTCCCCCAAAATAAAACATCCTCTGATAATAAGCCCAATCGGGCTTTTGAGCTCATGGCAATAAGGCCAAGCGCTTATTTCAGGATTCAAAAAAATATAAGACAGGGTCTTATTTTCGGGAAAACACAGTACTAAGAAATAGTGTGAAAAGAGTGGTTTTCTTGTTGAAGGAAACACCTACATAATCTGGCTGGATATACACATTTAGACATTTTCAATTTCATGTCACTCCAAGATACACAAGAGAAATATTTTTTTTAAAAAAGTGTGCCACTTCACATTTGGTGAAGACCTCCAGCTTGCCCTGAAGATGACACTAACTTTTAAAACCCTATATAGTTTGGGTCAGGTTACCTAGAGGAGTTAATTTTTCCTGATTTGCAGTAACTCAGTCTTGCATACCATTTTCACAGACAGCTTTGTATGGAATACAGTATAGTCTAAATGAAAGACTACTTTAAGTGTACATGATGGTAAGGGAACTGTCCTAGAATCATGATTTGCTATTGTTATATCCGCCTCAAGTCAAAAAAGGCACACTTGGGCCTTCTATGAACCCTTATCTATGCTGAATTCAAAGTTTCTTCTAAATTATATAGCCAAACCAGGTCAGCTAATTATGTAAACAAACCACTAACTGTAGCTATCTTTTATGTTTGAACACATGAGATGACGTGGGTAAGGTATTAATCTGTTAGACCAGGACTGGAAATGCCAGGTTTTAGTCCATATTCAGCCATAGAAGCTCATTGGTTGACTTGGGTCACTTACTTTCTGTCTGCCAAATCTAATACCCATGGTCATTGTGGGCATGTGCATGTGCCCGTGATAGATTGTGCATTTAAGTTGTTTTGAAGAAATGTTGAATCTTACGTAAACCAGAAAGAGACATTATTAAGATAAAAGCAAATTAATTTGAATTTCCATTTATCTTTGAAGCAAGGCAGGTTTGCTTAGTGGCACGCAAAGACATTCTGTGGAAGGAAGTGTAGCGGTAGTCCTCATTTAGCAACTGTCTCAGACAGCCACCACTTGCACTTATAGTGGTGATAAAAAAATAACTTTGTTTTCATGCTAGACTACAAAAAAAAGCTGATTTTCATATTTGTAATAACATTGACAACATGTATCCTGTTCGAATAACAGAAGAATTTTGCTTCAGGTGGTAAAATTGTATTGTTATGAACCTGTTAATATTTTTCTCTCTTTCAGCCACTCTTAGAAAGCAAACTTAAGGCATTCAGTATTGGCAAAATGAGCACTGCCAAGAGAACATTAAGCAAAAAGGAACAGGAGGAATTGAAAAAGAAGGTAATTATGACAAGGAATTTGACAAGTCATCTCTTGGGATTTTTTTTTTTATCAATGCAGCAATGTTTTATTAGAGCACATTAGCTCTTCCACCTTTCTTACTGATCAACAGCTAAGAAACAGCAATAAATCTATGAAGCAACGTTAAATCAGTGGAGATTTCATTGGAATATCATTGCCAAGCATTCCTAGGCAAAACTACTTGGGTCCTGAAATAGTATCCTTGACAGAAACTATATTGGTCTGCTAGTTGTAACACTTCCATCTTTCTTTCCCTTTCTTCCCAGAATACTTTCTTTAAATTTCTAGCTGTCTTCTCCTTTTGCCAGCTTAGCAACAGCCTCATTTTCCTATGAGAAAGTTATGAAAAACTACAATGTGTTTTGTAATCTCGGAGTTTGTTGACAGTTAGAAAGAAATCTTATCTAGCTGAGTATATGTGTGGCAGGATAGCAGAGAACAATAGAAAAAATTACTTACTGTTTTTCTTCCTAGACTGTTATCAATAAAAAACTTTATTATGTAACCCTTCCTCCCAAAGAAAGGAAAAGGAAGATTTAATAAGAGCATGGATTGTCTTTGGGAACATGTTCTGTTCTTTGCTTTCACATTTTCTCTCTTGTTGAGAGGCAAGTGAATTTTTATTATGGGCATTACAAATAAAAGCATTAACAACAACAAGAAGAAAAATAAAATTTAAAAACAGACAAAATAAAACAGTGGGCAGTTACAGTCTGCCTTATTTTGCGTACAGTATAACAAAATTTGGCTACATTCATAGAAAGTACTTTGTACTGTTACAAATAACAGCAGTTGTACATAAAAGAGATCAGCATTTCCTGCACATTTTATTAGGTGAGGTATTGTAAAGTGAGTCCATGAGTCCTTATAGAAGGTACAGTATAACAGGACATGAGCTGCAGTTTCAATGGACCTTGTCCACGGGCACAATTTATTTTATTTATTTATAATTTATATATATTTATTTATATATATCTTACAATAGGATAAGTCTGGGAGGCTTACAGTCATAAAAATATGTCTGTACATATACAATTAAAACATACATAATTAAAACCAGACATTAAAACCTAAGGACACATGGGGAGAGTGGATGTGAAGTTGGAGGAGGTAGAATCTGTTATTTGATCAACCACCTGCACTGTGCTGTTACCCCACTGGGGCTCCAAGCCAATTGGCAGAGCCATGTCTTTAAGCCTTTACAAAAGGATAGAAGGGTTGGGGCCAACCTCACATCAGGGAGCAAGTTGTTCCAGAGGGCAGGAGCAACTTCCTCCTGGACCTCACTAGCTGGATAATCGGGTTGATGGGACCTGCAGCATGCCACCTCTGCTGTTTTTTGGCCACAAGTGGGACAGGCCAATCCCAGTGGAGTGAGACCGTGACTCATGGTATTTTTTTGTTTTGGCCCTCCAAAATTGCTCTGGGAAGTGCATTGAAGTTAATGCCCTTTGAATTTTTGAGACAGTTAACTCCCCCTCTCAACTCTCAACTCCCCCTTTAAAAGGGGGAGTTGAAAGGAAAACAATACTTGTTTTCCTTGCTATACTTGTTTCTGATTTTGGTTAAAATGAATCTAAAGTTTTTTTTTAAAAAAAACTTGAGTTAAAATTCTCAAAATTATTGAATCTGACTCGTTGGAGATAAAATATGTACTGTATCAATATATTTATTATTAGCTAACTTAATGGTTTGTGATATACTTACACTAAAGTGGACCAATTCAAGTTTTATCTTCAGATTGCAATATGCTTGAATGGGAAGTTTACATGCTCTAATTCATTATTATATTATTTGTTCTCAGTGGTGAAATCATTATGAAAAACCTTGAATTGGAACAAACTTCCTGGGAACCAAGTTCATTTTGATTTAAATTTAGCAAATGATATATGCCATGTTCATATTTGTAGGTCGTTGAAATAAAATATTTGATTAGGAGAAATAAGCATATTGATTATATTAAGCACATTGAATATTGTTTAAATGTTAAACTCAAGTTCGAGCCCATTATTTTGGCACATTATGGCACATTTTCATTAGACTCTTTTACAAGTCACAAAGGTTTCTTTTATTTAAATTCAAAGGAAAAATGTTCCTTTGAACATTGGGCATCATTTGAAAATTAATTGAAGCCTTAGAAATATCATATTTGATAAAAGTGCTCTTTTCTGTTCAACTTCTTGTAGTATTTGAAACCTTTGTGTGGCTAGTAGGTTCCTGCAGATACCTGGAATAGGTTATGGGTAGGAAGCTGGATGTTGCTGATGTCTTCATGCTGATAAATTGTGTAACATTTCGGTGACTATAGGAGGATGAAAAGGCAGCTGCAGAAATATATGAAGAATTCCTTGCTGCATTTGAAGGAAGTGATGGCAATAAAGTGAAAACATTTGTCAGAGGAGGTATTGTTAATGCCTCTAAAGGTAAGGCTTATTATAACATTATCCAGGAAAGAAATTAGGTTCCAAGAATTATTTTGAATAAAATATTAAATTTTACTTAATTTGTGCTGCCTTCAGATTTGTATTTCAGATAGTTTACCATAATGGACATTTATTAAGATGCTGTTATATTGTTAATGTTAATGGTTCTTATATGAGTAACTAGATGGTTATAATGGTAAATTTCATTATACGCATCCTTATAATTTTTAAATAGTTGAACCCATCATCTCAATTTTTCCTGGCAGCAGTCTTTCTATAAAGCAGATTAATTTTAAAAGTTTGACTAAAATATGAGCAGAGGTGTTTTTTTAAAGGGCAGCTTTGAACATGGTCAAACCTGTATGTCCACTTAAACTGGCTTTTTCGAAACTTGTTACTGTTTAATTATTTTTACGATGTTTCATCAGAACATGACACAGACGAAAAACGAGGAAAAATCTACAAACCTTCATCACGATTTGCAGATCAAAAAAGTCAGCAGACTCAGTCATCTTCTAATGAGAGACCGCCATCCCTTCTAGTGATAGAAACCAAAAAACCAGTAAGTTTAGATTTTTTAGAAATATTTGTTACTTCCATGTTCAAGTATATTGGTTATTTATATAGTTACGTATTGCTTTTCAGATAAATTTTAGAAAGCAAACTCAGCCTTTGAATCTGTGTTGGCTTTTGTCGATGGCCTGGATTACTCCCTGCAATTTTCTTGGCAAAATGTGACTCACCATTGTATTATTTCTAGGGTTGAGAGAGTGACTGGCCCAAGATCTCATAGCTGACCTCATGCCCAAGGTGGGACTAGCATTCATGATCTCCCAGTTTCTAAAGCCTGCTACTTTTAACTATCACACCAAACTGGGTTTCTATATGAAATTCTTATAGTGCCAACCAGTGACTTGACATTAACAATGAAATGATCCATAATCTATTAAATCTAATTACCTGTTGCCTTTAATTTTTTAAAATATTGTTAGTAAGATATAGAAAGTCTACACAATCATTCTAGTTGTTATAAGGATAAACTATATTTTCCGGAAAAAAGGTTTCTGTAGGAATCAGCTGATTTTGCCCTTTTATCAAAAATAAAGGGATATTTCTGGTTCTGGATAGTTTTGGCTGCTAGCCAAAACAAAATTTAGGGGCTGCAATACTTTTATTCAGTTAATTTTCAGTCCTGGTTAAATAAATAACCAATATATTTTAATTCCATGGGAGTCATGGGTTCTGGATTTTGGATGTATTCTATAAGTTAGCCCACTTGAGGTACCTGGGTTCAAAAATTGTTGCCCTATATATGATGCATCATTTCACCCAATTAAAGGTTACAGACCTGAAAGTTTTGAACAATGGCAGAACTTTTAATGTACTGGAAAAGTTTTTTTTTAATTCAGTGAAATACTCAGAAATATGTTTGCCTTGAAAGTAACCATGTTGAAGTGTTGAAGCACAGTCAAGCATCCGGAAATGTTTTATGACATTTTGTATTATGTCATAAAATAATAATGTTTGGTCATAAAATATTTTATAAAAATTGCCAAGTTTGAGTTGTCTGGGAGTCATAGGTTTCAGATTTTGGAGGAATTCTAAAGTTAGCTTGTTTGAAGAATTTGAATTGAAAATATTTTGCCCTATGATGTGCACTGTTTTGCCTAGTTAAAGGTTAGAGACTTGAGAGTTTTAGTCGTATACTAGACAACCCGTGCCTCCTTTCACAGAGTCATCCTTTCAAAGACATTTCTTTACCACATTCCTCTATGTTTTCAACAGTGGCAGAACTTCTAATGTACTGCCTTCACTGGAAAAGCTGGGATACACGCAGACATATATCTGCCTTGAACATAGTCTATGTTGAACTGTACAGCAGAGTCCAATATCAGCACAGGAAATCCTTTAGGACATTTTGTATTATGTCATAAACTGTTTTATGATAATGCTTTTGTTATAAAATGTTTTACAAAATTCACCAGATTTCAGTTCCAGGGGAATCATGGGTCTTGGATTTTGGATGCATTCTGTAAGTTAGGCCATTTGATGTACCTTGGTTCAAAATGGTTTGCTGAATGGTATACTGTTTTGTCCAGTTAAAGGTTACAGAAATAAGAGTTATATGTAGATTGATAGATAGTGCATGAGTGGTGGAAGGAAAGGACTTTTGATGATTTAATGTTGGTTTTTGATATTGCCTTGATAAAATTATTTGTATATTTGCAATAAACGGGTGCAGCAAAGTATAAGCTTAATAATACAGTTTTAACAGTATTACTTTTATGTGTACATTTTCTTATCCCTTCCTTTTTTTAGAATGGATTTTCAAAGTATCCATTTAAATATTTATATTGATAGAATTTTTAAAATAGTAATTGTGTGCATAATTAAATAGTTCTTCAAATTGTTTCAGCCTTTGAAAAAGGGGGAAAAAGAAAAGAAAAAGAGCAATTTGGAGCTTTTTAAAGAAGAACTAAAACAGTGAGTATTTTATTTATAGATTAAAATAAATGGAGCGTAATCAAAATAGTTGCAAAGGCAGTTATATGGAGGAATTGTTTTTGAAATGTCTCAAATATTATATGCTCTACTATCAGGTTTCTGTCTGCTGTATTGTATTATTTTGTATTATTCAGACTACTCGTCTAGATAGATTCCATCCCCATCCCCCCGCTCACTGATACTAGGCCGATCATAGTAGGGCTTTTCTTATTTTGATGCTTTCTTTGATCCTTTAGAAAGCCATCTTTTAAAAGTCAGTTTATACCTTCCTGCTCTCAAAATAACGTTTTTAATAATCTCATACATCTGAAAAAGGTAATAAACAACTGTTTTATTAATTAGGAAACTCCAAAAGAGAGAGTGTCATCTAGATTATTTTTTTTACCAACTTTGGTAATCTCTTCTCACCATTTCTTTCTATGCCACAATCCCCACCCTATTTTTAAAATTATGCTTCCATCTAAACTCCTTGGGACAAATAATTGCACACCCACCCACTGGATAGAAGTCTGTATCACTTTGATTTATGTGACTTAATTCCTAGGCAGTTTTTAAAAAAATGTTACACAGTATTATATTTTTAGTGGGTACTTGGTAACATTTTCAATTTTTACAATCTTAGGGTCATTCTCAAAAGTGTATTTTCTATTTTTACAACCGTCTAACCATGCAAACTATTTTTCTGCCTCAAGCTGAGCTGTCAGATTGGATAAGACAGCAATACTTTCATCTAAATTACAATATAATTCAGCCTGCCAAGCAGTAAAGGGATACATAATTTGTAGTGGGTATCTCAAATTGAAAGGAACCTTTTATACTGTAGTAATATCTTGTTTCTTTGAGAGATTTTTACCTATGGCCTAAATCTGGATCCACAAACTCTTCAGGTCATCAGCACTTTTATGAAGTTTCAGATTGTTCATCAATCACCAAACGTTTATAAAATAATAATTTAAAATAATAAATAAATACTGAATGAAAATAATTTAATAAATACTATTTTGACTAACAGTAGTATGAATAATAATAATAAAGAAGAAAGTATGAATAATTGGGTGTGGGATTACCTTGGTATAGTACAATAGAAGACAAAGAATTGGAGAAGATCGCCAAGTATCAGGATCTGGAAATCAAAGTTGAAAGATTATGGGATAAACTGGCCATGGTGGTCTCAGTGGTTTTGGCACACTGGGTGCCCTGCCAAAAAACCTTGGGTGGCACTTAGGCACTCTGAGGATTGGCAAAATTTCTGTCTGTCAATTACAAAAGGCCACACTGCTTGGATCTGCACATATACTATATTGATGCATTACAACATCTTAGGTTCTTGGGAGGAACCCGATGCATATAAAGGCCAAAACCAGTTGGCAGCTCTGGTTTCACAATTTTGTGTATAAAACGAGAACAATCACAACAATAATGGATAAACCTATTAGCCCTTAAAGACTGTTATTGACCACTTTGGAGAACCCTGATGTAGAGAATTTCTTTCAATCTCCAAACTCCGAAGTGGTCTGTTTGAAAACTTGGGTAGATTTTTCAATGGTAAACTAAATTAAATCAATAGGATTTTTTAAATTATAATGATGACTATTTGAATTGAAGCTGCTTACTAGTTTTATAAAATATCTCTTACAGAATTCAAGAAGAGCGTGATGAAAGACATAAAACTAAAGGTAGATTAAGTCGTTTTGAGCCACCTCAATCAGATTCAGATGGACAACGCCGTTCCAGTAAGTAATCATTATTGTATTACAGTATTGTAATCTACAAAAACCTGAAACTAAATAGACATCTGATCTTTCTTTTAGTGGATGCACCTTCAAGAAGAAATAGATCTTCAGGTGGTAATATAGTTTTACAACTCAATTATATGCTTAGTTAATTTAAAATAAATTCATTGAATTACATCTTCTTTTCTTTGTTTTAGTACTGGATGATTATGCTCCAGGTTCACATGATGTTGGAGATCCAAGTACAACAAATTTGTATCTTGGAAACATTAATCCCCAGGTAATAATTAGAGTACTTAAAAACATTCATTGCTATGAACTCTGTATATAATTTTTCATATTATAAGTATGCAAATACTATGCATGGGTTTACCCATAATGCATCATATAAATATTTTGGAGAGGAAGGGAATTTTGATAATGATTCATATAGAAATAATCACTTGAATTAGTGGTCAAATAAAGATTTTAATCCAGATCTTGTTATTTCAGCTATATCTACTAAATATGTATGCCATGGCTGTTGTCAAAGTTGTATTGATGGGACTTATTCATTGTACAGGCTTGTGTGTGTGACCAGGCCTGTCCATTATAGCAGCCATTTTCTAAGTAGGCAGCTTTCCCAATTGCTTCTAAGAATTGAAACTCCAACCCAAACCTATTGAGCACTATTGGATTATGAGCTATGTTTTATTGCTGTGAGAACAAATCATTAGGGTATTTCTGGATCTTGTGATATTTTATCACACCATTCTATTAATTTTTTTCCTGTTGTACTTACAGAATACAGGAGATGCACTTTCTTTTGAGAAATACCTCATTCTTTTTTCTGTTTCTAGATGAATGAAGAGATGTTGTGCCAAGAATTTGGACGTTTTGGGCCTTTGGCAAGTGTGAAAATTATGTGGCCAAGGACTGATGAAGAAAGAGCAAGAGAAAGGAATTGTGGATTTGTTGCCTTCATGAATAGGAGAGATGCTGAACGTGCACTAAAGAATTTAAATGGTACTAAAGCATTGAAATTAATTGCCTATATAAGAAATCAGGAGGAACATTGAGCAAAGCAAGGTTTCCAGTGAAAATCATTGTGTGGGGAAGGTTTACTTACTTATCTCTGCTTTGTTATGAAAATCTTAACTTAAAGATTTTCCTTACCTTTTAAGAATTTTGAAGTTAAGAAATTAGTAAGTACCAGGTGAATTAATTGATCAGATTGGCTGCTATGTTTATATAACTGGGCTTTTCCCTTAATGGAATTTATTTCATTTTTAGTTTCTTATTCTTATTTCTACTTATTTGAAAAAAAAAAAGCCTACTCCAGATTTAGCTCTAATAATAGTATTTGGATGATTTGAAATCCAGATAGTGCAATCATGTAATTGTGTGCAATTGTGTTGACTTTGTCAACAAAGTCCTATGTCCATTTTTACATTAGATAAAATATCTTGAGATGAGAACTGATTTTTGGAAGTTGCAGTGTTTAATTGCTACCAGTAGTCCTTGATTTACAACAGTTCATTTAGTGACCGTTCAAAGTTACAATGGCACTGAAAAGAGTGACTTATAACCATTTTTCATACTTATGACCATTGCAGCATCCCCATGGTCACATGATCAAAATTCAGATGCTTGGCAATGGATTCATATTTATGATGGTTTTAGTATCCCAGGGTCATGTGATCAGGTTTTGCAGCCTTCTCACGAGCAAAGTCAGTGGGGAATCCAAATTCAGTTAACTGTTACTAACTTAACAAATGCAATGATTCACTTAAAAACTGTGGCAAGAAAATTCGTAAAATGGGACTAACTTGTTTTACAAATGTTTCATTTAGCAACATAAATTTTGGGGTCAATTTTGGTCATAACTTGAGCACTACCTGTACAGTATCCTTAGTCAGACATCTTTAAAAACTAAGACTGAATTTAATGCAGTTTATTTCTGTTGCATGATATGTATGTTAGACAACCGTGAGCGTCTATACGAGGACCTATTTTCATTGAAACACTGATAATGCAGTTTCTAAATCAGTGCAATTCTTCCCCAGGCAAGATGATCATGTCTTTTGAAATGAAATTAGGCTGGGGCAAAGCTGTTCCTATTCCTCCTCATCCTATATATATTCCTCCTTCAATGATGGAACATACCCTTCCACCACCTCCTTCGGGTCTGCCATTTAATGCTCAGCCCAGAGAGAGACTGAAGAATCCTAATGCTCCAATGTTGCCACCACCTAAAAACAAAGAAGATTTTGAGAAGGTAAAATGTTACTCAGGGCCGTATCATCTTCTGTATGATAGTATTTGTAACTCTGTGATAGAATTTGCTTAATTGTTCCCTGCCTTAGTTTAAGGAGCCTCATTCCCTTGTCATGTTTGGGCTACATAATTGGGCTTTGTTTTTAATTGCACTTTTAAATCTGGCCACCACGTGTTTTCCCCCTCCACGCTCCCTGGTTTTTTTCTCCTCTGTCCCCCTTTTGTTAGCTGCCAGATTTGCAGTCTCTAAATTAATCTTTTTAAAGGCTACATTTAAATTCAGCCAGATTGATTAATTAGGATGAGCTCACATGTTTCTATGTAAAAAGCTATTTCAGACATTAAATCAGTAGCTGAAAATAACTCAGGATAGTTAAAGGATTTTTTTAAAAAAAAACAAATGGTAAGTAACTCTTAAACACAAGTGATATCACATTGTTTTAATACTTTCATGAAGTTTCTTAGGTCTGAAAGGGTTGAGAACTAATGGCCAGTACAAATACAACAAATAAGCTACAGATTGCTTCCTTTTTTTAATCTTGTTGCCTTTCTCAGGCAAGTTTTTGGTTTTGGACTGCAAAATTTTAGTGCTGGCTTTAACATAGTTAAGTGTTACTTGGGCAGTGACAATAATTGTGGGAAAAACCTCTCAGGCTGTTCCTGGTCGCATTCTCTAAATCCTGGCTTCCTAGCAGGATTCAAAATCTGGTAAGCCACAGCCTTGATTAGCTTAAACTATTGCCACTCTCAGTGTGATTCTTAACTGTGATTAAAAACAGTAGGGCTATCAAATCCGCTGAAAAAGCTCCTTTGGAACACATGGGAGCTATACGAAGCCCCTCTTTCCAAATCATCAAAGTGCCACACGTTTTTTCAGTCTCATGCAACTGTTTTGTAAGCAGTTTCCAGCTGTTTTTCTGGCTGTGCATGCAGTTCTTTGATGATTCAAAAAGATGTGATTTGTATGGGCTCCCACATATTCCAAATCACCACTTTCAAAAGATTTAAACAGCTGTAAAAACCAACAATAAAAGCTGGGAGAAGTCAGTCTCCAGAAAGGAGGGGATGGAACATTAGAGTATTTAATACTATACCCTGATCACATAAACATAGTGGAAACACCACAAATGTTAGCTTGCATAGGACTAACTTAGTAAATAGAAAATATGATTCCATTTTCTGTATATGCCTTCATCTGGCAAGCCCCTTCATATGCATGTGGTGGGTTTGTCTATGTACATTGAGGCTTTTATTTTTTAAAAATAGCTTTTCTATGCTGCATGTGTAACTTGTTTCACAAGATTTTAAAAATAGCAATTGATGCAGTAAAAGGGAAACTGCTATTGAGAAAAGTAAAAGCCCTACTCTACACATGGATATCTGTGCCTAATTCTTTGGGCTGTTATCAGTTTAGTATCTATTCAGTGCATTGATGTACATTCTATTTGGAATGTCCTTTGCAATTTGTGAACTTTTTGTGGTTCACCACACACAATAATTTGCTATGTAATTGCATAGTCTATAACTGCAGCAGTGATTGCCTGCAAACATGTGATAGATGTGTAGTATTTTCAATGCATATGTATTTTTTGCTTGTTACTTGTTAACAATACTCACATATTCTATGTTTATTATCTGATGTGACTTCATATACAGACTCTGTCGCAAGCCATAGTCAAAGTGGTTATCCCAACAGAAAGGTACATGTTTTTCTTTATTATTACTGATCTAAATATAGCGACTATCCCATTTGGAATTTTATATAAATTGTGATGTTGAGGAAAAGTTTAGTCTTGACTGAGCAATGGTTGCTTTGTAGATGTGAGAATGTTAAGGTATACTATCTATATTAAACTGACTTTTACTAGTATTTCAGTTCAGTTGTAGGATTAAATGGAATGAAGTTGGAATTATTTTAGTAGATGGCTACAAAGAAAGCAGAGTTTTACTCAACTTTAGCCCGTAAAAATGTTTTAGATTGTACCTTTCATTGTGTCTGGATAGCATACAGGACCATATTACTGTGAGCAGTCACTATAAAGCAGATCTAAAGTTGTCATGTGAAAAGGTGGACTCTTGGATGTCAGTAAAAATCAGTGGTTTTAGGCTTGTCTATTAGTTTAATGATCAAAAGGATACATTTATTTCATCAGCATGGGGATATTGAGTAGATTTTAATTTATATCCAGAATTACAGTAATATACCATCTTTGTTATGGGTTATCATGGTTTTGATCTTGACTCATTGATTGACTTGTATGATTGGGGTTTGGATGACAGATCTTTTCTGTCATCTTCTGAAAGCTTTAGCATAGTAATTCATAATTGCTTAATCTTTCTCTAAATTAAGTGGTGAGAGTATTAGGCGTATCTAAGTATGGCAGTTATAATTTTTATAATCAGGATATAATTTAGTCTAACGTAATTTAGGGCCAAAGGAGTACAGCATATATCGGGCAAATCCTTGCTCAGCCAAGCATAAAGCTCTTCTGAAACATAGCAACACAAACACTTGTTTAAAATAAACGAGCACCAAAGATTTCCAAATTCTCTTTGACATTGGCCTTGGTGAACAACACCAGCTGAACTGTCTGCGGCAGCGGGGGACCAGGAAAACATCATGGGATGGATTGGGAAAGTATACAGTTTTTGACCAGACATTGGTACGATCAGCTCCAATTAATGTGGTTTTATTATAACTGAAAACTTCTTTTTGTTGGCCAAATTAATGTTTTACAAACTATTATCCTTTTGTTTTATGTTGTTTTTTATCATAAAGATTCATAATGTAACCAGGCTATACATTTTGAAGAAAGAAATGCAAGCATCTTTTCCATGATGCTTTTTTTTTTTTTTTTAAAGAGGAGAGCAATTTTCAGTGCTGAAGAGTTATGTGATATGACTTACGAGAGCCAGGAGAATGTGTTTGCAAATGTTTCCTTGTTCTTGTTGTTGTTTAGGATTGAAAACAAAACCTGTTTCAGAAAAAGAATGTTCTAGTTTTGCTCACTGCAGCATTTTAAGAGTCCAACGATGGAAAATATTTCTCTGTATATCAATAAATATATTTGTGAAACCCCTATTTAGAAACCTGTTGCAGTGGATGAGAATTCCTGTTGTATTAAACCATTTTATGTCATTTGTGCAATAGTGTCATTACACCAATGAAATAAAATGATTCCTGTAATGACATCATGTGAATGATGTACATTCTAATTAACAGACAATTGTAAATAACAACTGATCCCCCCACCCCCTCTTCAGTCTATTAAATTGACGTTTCACTTTATTGTTGAATTAAAATGGTTTTGATGTTTCAACATACCGACAATATGTTTTGGAAGTAGTGAAGAGAGAAAGATAAGCCCACTGAGTTCTCCTGTGTCATTATTTAGGGTTGTAAATTTAGTGGGGTTAAAAGAAGAGGAGGAAAATTTACCTTTGGAATTCATGAATTTGTTGATGCTGCTTATTTTCATTGTGCTTCTTTGCATTATTTATAGACTGCATTCTGTCAAGATGTCCTGGCGTAAAAATAGGAAAAGTTAAAAAAAAAAAGTAAAAATACATTAAGATAAAATGCAGGAATAAAACATCTTCAGTTAAGACAATCAGGTTTAAAAAGAAATAAAATAACACATTTTGAGAGTTAGGATCAAACTAAAATAATTCTGCACCTCTTTTCTTTTGATGGAGAAGACATTCTTCAAAAAGAATGTTACCACTAAAATGTTTTTTCTTTTACTTATACAACCTGTCATGTCTCATTGGCAGGAAAGGAGAGCTTTAGGTGATTTCATATGTAAGTAGTCCATGAAGTACCAAGAACTATAATCTTAAAATTCAGAATGTGAAATTAAGTTTGCAGAACCATTTTAAAATACAATTTCCATGTGATCAAATAATTCCTCTTAGACTTCTGCAGTGACTAAAATGATAATTATTTGTATATTATGAACATTAATTTGAAGGATGATGATAGGAAATTAAGAAATAAGTAGTAGATAACACATTAAAGGCTATTTTTAATAATGTTAGTTTTTAATTGTATAAGGTTAGTCATAGTTATAATTAAAACAGGATTTTTTTTCCTGTTCAGTGTTTGTATTATAAGCTAAAAACAAATGTGCATTTTCTCTGGTTCTTGATGTCAAATTTTATGCACACTTGAAGTTCCTGAAACCCTAAGCTTATAAATTTAGGGTTTATACTTCATTTAGTAATTACAAAATCCTTTTGAATGTGCCAGAATACCAATATTCTTTTAGTTTGGTGCATGTAATACAAGAATGAAATTGGGGTGGGTAATGGGAATGAGGAGCTTTTATTGTTTTAGTACCTCTTATATGTTATGAAACTTATCTGTGTATACAACTAAGCACCCAACAAAATGAACTCTTTTTTATGTGCGAGGACATATGTGGCATAGATTTTTCGTACTTTTATTTAGTATCTTTCCTTTATAAGATCAGGAACTTATTTTTAACTCTGAAAAGCATATGCTACAGTCTAC